>NC_089874.1:49660000-49665000 GCF_040182565.1 Anser cygnoides
AATTTAACATGCAGTAAGTTTATAATTTCACTGTATGTTGTGCAATGGTTTATACTTCGTCTACAGATGATTTGTTGCTTTATGTAGTCTTTTCAGCTCATCTGAAATGAAATATGCTTACTCTTTAAGTGAAAGGTCTTTTCTGAATCTGAATTTATTTTTGAAATAGACAGTATGGTATGGCTGCCTTCAGTAGCTAGTACAGGGCTGGGTGAAGTAGAAGTCCCAAGCAGACAGCAGTTACTTGCTTAATGTGTACACAGATCTCTGTGGCAAGCCCACATCCTGCCTCCTATGGAGAAGTTTCCCTCTTCTTTTATAGTTCTTACTAAATTTACTCTTCTCTAGATATTCTTACAAAACTCGGGAAGTCAGTTACAAAATCAGCTTAGAGGAAGGCTGCTCCTGTGCTGTCTTGAGTATTAAAATGTTTTGAACGCTGTTTCTTGAGAATTCAGAATTCAGTCTAGAGTTTATGGAAGCCCTTAATCCCAATCTTTTGTAACGTATGGACATTTTCTATCAGGACATTTTCTATCAAAGACAAATCACAAAAAAAAATCCTAGAGAAAGGTTTAGTTGATTGAGAAACATGCTGCAGTGTCTTAGTAAAGTAAGATACTAAATGGATTTTTACAAAGCTGGAATCCAGTGTGACTCTACCAAAATCCCACAGGGTCAGAAATCTTGGATGGCAGTCCCAGGGAGCAGAAAGTCTTCAGAGGGGCCGTGCTGGGGAGCTTCAGATACCTGGGCATTGCAGAGAAAAGCTGCATCACAAATGTCACAAAAGCAGATCACAGAGGTGGCTGAGGGGGCTCTGAGTGACTGATTTTGTAGTTTAGTATACACCACCAAAATCCCACCATCACCCCAAAAAGGGCACAGGCAGTTGTTTCTGTTCAGGGCCACATGTTCATGGTTGGAGGAAACCTGCCACGTGGCTTAGGGAAGGGTGGAAAGGACCCACTCTTCTTTTTCCTCCTTTTGGCTGTCAGTGTCAAGTCCTGTTCCCAATGTCCTTTTGAATGATCTGTCATCAAAGCAACTGGGGTTTGATCCTAGACAATGGTGCAATTGGTTGCCAGTTAACCATTCACAGTGCTACTACTCAGGCACATAACTGATTTACTGTATTTCAGAAAGTTTTCTTTAAAAATGCTCCTAAATACTTATTATGAATAGATCGTTTAAAATTTCTTAAATACAATATCATAAGTATGTTTTTTTTAATTTTTTTTTTTTTAACAAAATATCATATTCAAGCTGTTGTGGATGACCTTAGAGATGCAGCTGGGTATACTTCAATCCCTAAAGGAATTTGGCCTTTGTATTGCATCAGATAGGGTCACACTGAAATACCTTACTCTTTAATAGGTGGTTATACAGTAACTATGCTGCAGAAATGCCACCGAGTATAATAAACTAACTTTTTGTTTTGTTTTCTCATGGTGATCATGACATCTATTATCTTTTGATTGCCGTTACATTAACACTTTACTTGAAGAGAAAGGGACAGTCTTTAATTCTGTAAATGTTAAATGCATGTCCTAGCTTATGGAAATATTTTTCTTTTGTTTCAGCTCCATTAATTCTTTTAATTGAGGAAATTTTGGGATGCTTTCCATATATTACTAAAGCTCATTTTTAACAAACAATAGGAAATTGCTTTCTGTGCGTGTTTTTTTTTTTAATGAGAAACTAACTAAATATTATTGTTTTCATTAAAAAAAAAAAACTAAAAACACCATTACCTTTCCTTGAGCTAGTGAAACAAGCAGTGAAAGACTTTAAACATAATCACAAGCAAGCACACACTGATAATATAGTATTTTATGTTAACACTGACAGTTTAACACTGTGCTGGAGAACATTTTAAAGTATCATACTTTTTTGAGTGAGAAATAAAGTCACATGATTTGCTAATAGCAGAATTATTTTCTTTGGATCAAAGTATAAAGGGAAAGAATCTCTACTGAAATTCTCTTTCTAATATGTATGAAAATATCAGTTTTCTTCTGAGATGATGTTAAAAAATTCCCAATGCCTCTAATCTTTTCAGAGTTTAGATACATAAATGTACAAGGTGGTAAGCTTCCCTTTCCTCTGGCAACAATTAATAAAATTGCAGTCATTTTGACTGCAAGGAGACCTACACTGTTCAAACACAGTACAGTCAGCTCTCAGTTATGTTGCATACTGTAGATCCTGTATATTACAAAGACTTCTGTAATAAAATTTTGCAGCATTAGGCATCTTCATCTAATGAAGAGAAATTACTGAGATGCTTTAGGGAGTAAATGTACATATACACACCTTGTATCTAGAAAGATATATTTTGGTAGAGCTCCTCACTTTTGGCATTATATGATTTTGATTGTGATTTACACAGATGCCCCATTTATTCTTACTGGCACCTGTAATAAGAGTCAGAAGTCAAAGAACAGGACACTTTGCAATCAGAAACTAGACTTTTCAATTTTGATAATGTTTTTTAATGTACAGTTTTATTATCTGGCAGTTCTTATTTCAATGCAGCATGATAGGAAAACAAGGAACTGTAGGCCTCTACTGCATAGAGGGTAGTGGGTGGGAGATGCTCATGCTGATTTTGTAAAATGCTGCATATATTTTCACTGTTAAAAAAATCAGTAACCAAAAGAGGCATCATCCTTAATGAGAGGTTGCTGAGAATCAGAACTATTTTCTTTCCCATCAATAGGATTAGGCAGGTTTATTCTTTTTTATTCTTTTCTCTTTTTCCCTCCCCTCAGATACAGAGGACATCCACTCTGTTAGAGCAACATGTAATACAAAAGAAAGTATATTTTTATACAGATGTCTGCATAATGGGTAGAAGATTATTTTATTTTATTTTTATTTTATTTTATTTCATTTTATTTTATTTTATTTTATTTTATTTTATTTTATTTTATTTTATTTTAATTTTTTTCTGCCTCAAAGAGAGAAATCAAAACCTGCCAGAAAAGCTAGTTTTAGAGCCTGGCATTATGCATAGTGAAGAAATAGCCATGTAGAAACTGCTACACTAGCTGAGAGGGGGCTCCTCTGGATCCATATTGCTGTAACACAGTGGAAATCTTCTGTCTATGATGGCAGGGAAAAAGAGAAAAGAGGTAGTGTTATGTGGACCTCTGCATGTGAACATGTACAATTCTGGAAAAAAATAAAATAAAATGATTTTTAGATTTTAATACGAGAAATGTTCCTGAGCAACATTTGGAGGCACCATTTCACAATGGAGCAGATACCATCATCAGGGGGAAAAAAATAATTAAAAAAAAAAAAAAAAATCCAGTATCTCTCACTAACACCTTTATCAAATAGTAAGATCTTGAAAATAAAAATGAAAAAATGAGGACACTGAGGCACAGCAAACATGTAGTTTGACAGATTCATTAAGGAAACTGGTAGCAGATATGGGAAACTGAGACTATGTATCAGACTTTCAATATACCCTGCATATTGGCTTATCAGATTTTGAGAGCAATGTTTTTATAATCCTTATTGACATGCAAAATTTTCCTTTTTGTGAAATGTGAGCTCAAACTGAATTACTTCACATTTATACTAATAGATATCAGGTGGAGAACAACCTTAAACAGGAGTCAGAAAGCCTTAGGCACCTGATGTTATACACTAACACGTACACAGAGGTTAATTTTAGTAGTTGTGTTTAGGACTTTTTTCTGGTATCCCCACTTTTCAGATAAGTCTGCTAACACAGGAAAAAAAAATAAAAAGTGACTGCTGAAGGTGTCAGATGGAGCTGGCTGAGTGTGATGTGAGGTGGCACTAGGGACACTGGTTCATAGTCTTGAAATGGACAACTGAGTTGGACAAGTATAGGTATTTAACAATACTAAATCCAAATATGTATACTTTCCAGAGGACACCATGGAGCATCCCCTTAACTCACAACACGAGAGTACAGTGTGAGCTGCTCTGTACTGTCCAGCATTCACTTTCTCCTGCTGGACAGCTCTCAGGATGGTGTTCCTCAGAACCCTTTAATGGGAAACACCACTTGGGAAAGAGTATTTTGATAAACAAGCTTCAGATTAAATCCAAAAAAATCTCAAGGGACAGAGCTACTATGCTATAGCCTCAAGTTCTTAAGCTATTTGCCTCAGCCTTGCACTGAGCAGAACTTGGCAGGTCCTCCTGTGCTTTGTGCCTGAACATCGTGAATCAACAAGGATGTAAGTAATAACAAAATATTAGATGAGATGCATGCCCTGCACAGGCAGAGAAACTAATTCAGACTTATTTCATTTTGACAGTAGCATCTGTGCTGCTCAAAACCACTAGCTATGTTTCTGTGACCAGGGAAGCACAGTACACCTCATGGTCCAGGGAGAGTGTGGAAAAGGAGACTTTAACTTGCTTTTACCCCTGCGGGATAACAGAGTGCTGTTGAGGCTGCATTAATCAAAAGCATAAATTAAATAGCTTTGAAAGCTGCTATGATACACACACAAACTCACTCGAGGTTTCTAGCCAGCAGCTTCACAGCTTACAGCAAGAGAAACCCCTTACGGAAGCACGCTAGAAAGGCCAGTCTGATCCCAAGTGCACACCCTGAAAACTTCAGCCTTCATACTAGAATTACCGCTGTTGTTATATGCAGAGATTTTACAGCCTCCTTTTTTTTTGGGGGGGGGGGGGGGGGGGGAGGAGGATGACACTTAATGGAGTGAATTTTCCAGAAAGAAAATAATATGGAATAAATTCATTTATTTTTATTTAGGCAAAACTGATGTTACCCAAATAGTGAAATTTGTTATCCAAGTGTCATCTTAATCTCAACCAGAATGCCCTCCTAAGTTTTAGCTAAGAAACCTAATTAAAGCCAGCCAAATGCCCTAAGTGATCACTAATTACAGGTCTCAGGGCAGACATCTGATAACTTCATCCCAACAACCTGGAAAGGTGGCAGAGTTAGAGAGATAAGAGGTGACAAAACATGATTGAAATCC
>NC_089874.1:49670000-49685000 GCF_040182565.1 Anser cygnoides
TGATGATCTATTGCCTGTTCAGTTAACCTACGAAACTTACTTGAACTTTACAAAAAGGAAGCTCTAGAGAATTTTAGCAAGTGTAGAAGGGAAAAATAAAAATGATTATTTGGGTAAGCCCAGAGACAGACATCTGCTGAAGGCATTTGATGAACTTAGGCCTGCCGTAAAATACACCCAATAGGTGTGCTGGAGAGATTAATACGGATGTAAGCTCTTCTAATATTTTTTCCCTGCATTGTTTAATTTACTGAAAACAAAATTTCTATTTCAGCTATATTTGGAGTTACTGTGTGTGTTTTTGGCCACAGAGACTGTGCAGAGGTGAAGAACTGTAAAAGCACTGCACCATGACCCTTGGGGGGCCCCACAACTGTGGGGTTGGCGACCTGACTGCAAAGCCAGACCTTTCTCCTGGGCTTAACACACAGCAGGAACACTTGGTGCACATCTTTAGCAAGCTTCAGGAAGCTATTGTAGGTGGTCTTGGATTCTCCGCTTTAGACAGAGAACACAGAGGAACTGTCAGGGACGCTCTGTGATGTCTGCTCATAAAGCAAGGCTGAAAGAGAAAGATGATAGCCTGAGGTCCTAAGACCGGAAAAATTGAAGCATAAATCCCTGCTTAAAGGCAGAAAATCTGATATTATTAGCATCTATCCACAACCTTGTTGGTACGAGGGAATGTGGGACTACTTCCCGCTTTCCAAATCTGCCTAAACTCCCCAGCCATGTCCTAGCTCCATAGCAGTCTCAACCTGGTGTAATCAGTCCCAAGTTGTCACAAAAGGGAAAACATGGCACAAAACAGAATCACACATACATGCAGTCAGTACATCCAATGACACTAAACAGGGAATAGAAATGAAGCAACATAACAACCAGAAAGCTTGTACGTGTACATCTGTATTGAAACTTTCAGGTTTATCTCCTGCAGAAGTGAAATTCTGTCTTGATCCACAGAAAAGATGAAATAAAAACAGTAAATTTTTGTTTTGTTTTGTTTTTAGCAGAAAGAATAGTTAATTTTCCATTCAGACAATGTCCTCCTTGCTCATGGAGGTTGACATGTAATGGCGGTTTTAATCTTGTGCCTACAATTGCTATTTCTAATTAATGTAAAGAGACATAAAAGCCAAATTATATACCCCTGAGTAAAAGAGATTAAATTGAAAATACTGCCAATTCAGTTCTAATTTTATTTATAAACTTAATCTGAACCAAATGTCACTTTTTAAACTGATTCTGAATATATCATGCTGACTGTAAAATTATAAAACTCCCATTGATGTATTCAGGAAATTCAGTTGAGCACACTCAGTAATTTCACTTTACTAGTCATTAGGTACAAATTACTGCTCACCATAAAAAATATGAATCAGCTGTCTGCATTTCATTCTGATTTGGAAACTTAAGATCATGAATCACTTGCAATTAATTATAAACCACACGTAAACCAGTGATGTGAATTCTATTCAAAAGCTATGTTTAGCAGCGTATCATTTGCTTTCTGAATGTTATACATTGAAAGCATTATTCTTAGTAATTTCAGGGTTTTCCCAAAACTTCCAACCTCAGTTCAGTAAAGACCTTCATCAGGTTCCCCAAGAGCGGGAAATCTTTGTTTAAATTGATTATGGAAGAATATTTATTGTTACCTTGTATTTCCAGAGCCAAATTTATGTCCTGTAGAGCTCTGTAAAAGTAAGGTTAAGAGATAAAAAAGCCAATATGCAAATAAAAGGAGAATCAAAGTTTTATTTTAGGCTGCACTTTAAGACGTTATGTTAGACAGAACTACCATAATATAAAAATAGCCTTAGTCAACAACAATAACTCATTTTAGTATGTTCTTTAGCACATACATTTCAACATTAATTTAAAAGGATGCATTTGAGTTTTATCACAGCATATTCTAAGCTGCCCTGAGAAAGTGGTGTATTTTGTAAAGAAAACTTGCAAGTTTAGCTTCACGGTTATATGATCAAGTGCAATTTTTAAAGAAAAGCTTTTTCAAAAACTATAAAATGGAAAACTGTGTCTCATGCATCATCAGAGACAAGTAATTTTCTTAAAAGATAGTGAATGGAAACATGTTTCTTTCTCTTCCTTCAACATACTGCAGATAAATGTAAGGATATGTGTTTTTTCTTATATTACAAAGTCCTTACTTGACATCGTAGCTATGTCACTAGAATTAATGACAGGCTTGAGAAGTGGTCTCATGAAAACCTCATGAAGTTCAATACAGCCAAGTACAATGTCCTGGACCTGGGTCAGGATGATCCCAAGTATGAACACAGGGTGGGCAACGAGTAGGTAGAAAGCAGCCCTGTGGGGAAGGACTTGGGGCTACTGGTGGCTGAAAAGCTTGACATGAGCTGATACCATGTGCTTGTGGCCTAGAAAGCCAACTGTATCCTGATCTGCATCAAAAGAAGAATGGCCAGCAGGTCAGGGGAGTTGATTCTTCCCCTCTACTCTGCTCCCATGAGACCCCACCTCGAGTACTGCATTCAGCTCTGGGGCCCCCAACACAGGAGAGACATGGACCTGTTAAAGTGGGTCCAGAGGAGGGCCACAAAGATGAGCAGAGGGCTGGAACACCTCTCCTATGAAGACAGGCTGAGAAAAGATGGGGAGGGACGGTTTATCAGGGAGTGTAGTATTAGGACAAGAGGTAATGGTTTTAAACTAAAAGAATGTAGATTTAGATTAGATATTAGGAAGAAATTCTTTCTATGAGGGTGGTGAGGAAGTGGAACAGGTTGCCCAGAGAAGCTGTGGATGCCCCTAGATGTTTTCAAGACCAGGCTGGATGGGGCTTTGAGCAACCTGGTCTAGCAGAAGGTGTTCCTGCCCATGGCAGTGGGGTTGGAACTAGATGGCATTTCCCTTCCAACCCAAACCATTCTATCGTTCTATGTATCAAAGTAATATGTATTTTGATTATTTTCTTCATTAAAATAAATAAATAAATAAATAAATAAAATGTACATCCTTGAGGAGTAACTAAGAAATTAAAAAGTATTTATAGCTACTTCTTACCACCACTGCTTAATTCCTACAGATTACTGATCAATTTCTGAAAAGACTGGCCTTGCTGCTATAATTGCAATGTGTTCTTCAGATCTTTGCCAATCTAAATCAGGAGAGCACTTCATACAGAGTGTAGTCTCTTTACACAGTTTCTGCTGATAAGAAGACACACAGTACCTTCCTAGAAAGAAGTAATCAATTTGCAAGTCTATAATATTTTTCAGTACTGGTAATACACGTAGTTCCAATGGATCTTAGTATTACATGTCCAAATGCACGTATTTGTTTTGGCCTTTCACTTCCTACCTACCCTTCTAAAAATGAAGCGTATAATTGTAATCAAGTTTTATTTCCAAAAAATTAAAGCCATTACATGAATTCATTTCTTCTTATAAGAGTTAATAAAATATCTGATGTAGAAGACACAAGAATTACTAATTTAAGCCTTGGAAATGCATTCTAAATTCATAATTAGTACATACTGTATATTGTATAGTGGTTATTTACATTTTAATCATCTTTGATAAAATCTTCAAATGTTTTTGTAATCAAATCCTCTTGCTACTAACTAAAATACAAAGAATGTGATTATTAGACATCTGATGGATTAGCAGATCTGCATAGCCTGAATTTTTCCATTATTTATTTTCAGCACAGAAAGAAGCAAAAGTGCTGCTCATTAGAACAACTGTATACATATATATATCTATCCATGAGGTATTAAAATAATAGAAAGGGTATATAAAAAGATTTCTCCTTGCCAATGCCCTTCTCCAAGTGTGTAAGCAGCAGATTGTATCCAGCTGACTTTAAAATGTCCCAATAGACATGACTCCCCACTTTCCTGAGAAGATTATTCTGCTCTAAAGTACAATTACTAAAACTAAAGGAAAAGTGTTCCTCGCCATCACCAAAACTCAGCTTAATTTTTCCTTTGTCTTAATTCCATCTCATTACTCCTGTGAGAATCCACGTGCTTAAATAGAACATCTTTGCCTCATTGGTATTTGCCATTCAGAAATGTATGGATTGTAATTACAACCTGTTCCCAGCCCAGCATTTTAGCCAGAGTAAATATAATTAAGGATTTTTCAGATACATATATACTAATAGATATATGCCCCTATTTCTGGAGAAGCGTCTATTTCACATTTTTTCTTTTTTCCTAATTCTCTAAAATCTTACCAAAGTCTTTTAGAAAAGGGAAAAAGAGAGAGAGAATTGGGTGATTCCTAATCAGAGGAGTGGAGAAGGAAGTAGTTACCTATTGAGAGGTAGGATGAGCCAGGAGAGAGTTCCCCTAATCTTGCTTATGCTTTCCCATGTTGCAGATACCATTCTCTGTTAAACAAGAACTATGAAATTCAGTGAGACCTTTGCTCTTCCCTCTGATTACGCTAATTTCAAACCTGTGTACTGATTCCATATATCTGTTCTTTGAGGATAGTACTATTTATAAGGTGAAAACAGACAATAATAATGAATTTGATTAGAAAAATCTGGTTTCATTTAGTAAATCTTTCGTTTTGGTTCTGAGTTAGTTTTTGCCGATATGTTACTGTAAACCCAGTAGCTGATTTAACATTTGTTTTGAATAACAAATAGCAGGAGATATTAGAAATAAGCATTTGACAAGGACAAGAAAAAGCTATTTAATCATAGTGCTAAAATCACTACTGCCTGACTCATACCTACACTTCAGCTATAAAATTAATGTATCAATTGTGTCTTATTGTTGCTTTCTTATCCGTAACCACTATGTATCAGTAATATTAAAGACTGTGGTGGGCTTACTTACAGTAATCCATTAGTGACATTTTCTCTTACAAATCAAAATGCTTCACTTAGTATTTATCTGGATATTTCATTTTCTAGTACAATTAAGAATACTTTACCTTCTATCCATTCTTAATTTATCCTCATATTATGCCCCCTTTTAAGATAATATTTCAGGTCTTCCATGTTACAGAAATAAACAAACAAATAAATACATTCAAGAACCTGGAATGGACACAGTTTGTATTGTTTTGACATAATTTTTCATCATTAATTGTGATCTAAGTTGCTGGATTTCACTGTTGATTTTTTTTAAAAAAAAAACAATCTAGGTGTACACATGAAGATGACACATGCAGCACTTGCTCTACATACATAACTAGTAGAAACATGTTCTTTTTAACTCTCTTGAACCATTATATCATGTGAATTTTACCTTCAAGGACACATTTTTCACTTTCACAGAGGGCCACTTGCTGTAAATAAATCCTAACCAGCAATATTAAAATTGTTGTGGTAAGCACCTACATTATTCTATCTGATCTTCTGATATCTGTATATAGTGTAGCCTACAGGGAAGTTGTGAAGGCAATAAGTATCAAGTAAAAGGAAGAGCACAGTCAAATTTAAATGTGCCTTCCAGTTCATATAACACAGGCAACTTCCACTGACCCTGGTATCTAACTGAAAGGAGCTAAGGGATCTGGAGGACAAGCAAGTCTACAGCAGTGAAGGTGCTCTGAGAAGGAAATGCCTATTCCAAAGCATTTAGTAAAAATGTTGCTCAGCCAGAAATCCTTGTTGAAACCTTTTATATCTTCCTGGGAACTGATCCATATCTGCAAGTGTTATCAGCTGGTACAATACAGATTTGGAGTACCAACTAACTAAGGCATAATTATGAATATCTTCTTCTGGTACTCTTCGGTTTTATTAACAACCATATAATCATACAATTCATTTCAAGACCTCTGTCTTCATGTTCAGTGTTATACAATAAATTGGCAAAACAACATGGGCAACCACATTTCTGCTATTGGCCAGCACCTTTGACAGCATATACATAGCACCAAACAATAAAAGCAGACTGCACTAGAAGACCGAGCTTGAAACAAACAAACAAAAAAAAACCCACTGTATTACATAGTATAGACTACACATTTTTACTGTAAAAAATATTATTCTAAACTTGTGGATTTCAGTTCACAATGCAGAATTCACCTGTTGTGCAGAGCATTTTCTCATTAAAATTTTATCCCACATATATACTCCATAGAACTTTTACTGGGTAGGAAGGAGTGACAGATAGTTCTTCGTAACCTTTAAGAGTACCACAATGATAAGGGTCAGAAAAGTACAGAAATAGAGATGTAAGCAGGAAATAGGACAGGAAGATAGATTGATAACATAGCTGAGCTGTTCTCATAATTAAAAAGGTGGCAGGGACTGGAGCCTGTTTATTGTTAGTCCATACTGAGTAAACACATTACATTCTTTGTATTTTAATAGCATGATAAATTTAGTTGTAACGAAAAACCTGTGATTTTTTTTTTCCAGCTAGTATCTTAAACAAAGAAACCAGGTTTTTAACATTGTAGATTACACATTCAAAGGATAAAGCTTGCTGTTAAAGGACACCTATTTCCATTTTTCTCATCTGGGCCCATGCATGAATTTATTTCTCATTCCAAAAAAGGAGTGCAAATTTCAGTATAGGGATTACCTTTCATATTTCCAAAATGAACAACACTGTTAAAGCATTTTGCAGTAGTTGTAACAGGGAATGTAGTTGTGCCATGACTGGAACACTCAATGAGAACAATAAGAAGAATAAAGTCTGAAAAGAGCTCAAGATAACTGTGTGAGAGTTTGCCCCGCATAGTAACTATGTGAGTGTATGTGAGTGTGTTCAGTCACTCATGTACATGCTGCCTACTTCTGATGGAAATAAAAAAAGAATCTTCATTTACTATTTGGACAATACTGCATATACATGCAGTAATTTTATATATACCCTATTTTATATATATATATATATATATATATACCCATGTGTATGCATGGATTAGATTATGTGTGCTAGGCAGAGATCAGCAAGTGTCTAGATACCACCACAGCATAGGAATGACTACTTCCACTTCAAGGAGAGAGTAAGACATACTTTTACCATGACGTGTTAGTTTCAATTCTATGTCACTTAAACAAGGGTCTACTGAATTTAAATTTGTCTTTCATTGTAAACACTGGTTGTAGATACTATAGCATTTTCTCATAATCTAACTTTCATGACAGTAACACTAAAATGTATCTTAAATCTCAGGCCAATTAAAATCTCATGGTCATATCCCAAGCTTCTTAGAGATCTCTCAGGTGCAGAGGAATTTATTTTAAATTATTATGATATCAATTGGAGAAGTTTTTAGACTTCACTTCACTAGGCTTATTAACCTATAGGTATTATGGAATAGTTTATTAACTTTTCAGTACTGAACTAGCCTTGTCCTGTTCTCCTGCTACCTCTCCCCTAGTTTTAAGACATAATCTTGCTTACTTGAAATGCTTAACCACTTTACTGGAAAACAAACAGACGAACAAAAAAACTAAGAAATAAAAATAATACAATATTTTTTCCAAACAAAAATGTTTGCTAATTAATTTCTTAATCAGTCATGGAGCATGAAGCTTGTTTTCTCATAACCCTTTTGACTGTATTTGAAAACAAGTATTTACCCCAAAGCAGTAATTTCTTCTTGCACTGAAAAAATCACATAAAAATATGACATATAAGAACAAATTTCTGATTAACAAGCCGTCTATTCAACAATAAATGGATTTTCAAATATTCCTTTAAGCAAAATGCAATTGCTCCCCCATATTTCTAGAAGTTTATATATATATATATATATATATATAGGAAAGAGATGACTTCATGTATTGTAATGCTTTTCTTTGGTCAAACTACACCTACCAGCAGAAGAAAAAACAAACAAACAAACAAAAAGAAACTGCCTTGAATTCTAAATATTGAGCATGTTTTCTCTGTCATGTTTTCTCTGGCAAAATGGAAAAGTCTCTTCCTTCCTGGTGTTTGTTGTTTCGAAAACCAGCATATAAAACCTACAAGAAAAGAAAAAGAGAGAATTTTGTTTTTAACAAATGCAGATGGCAGAAGAGTACATTTCCATACTACTAGAGACAATCTACGGTATTTCTATTTTACATTAAATAAATAAATAAATAAATTGAGATACCTTGAAAAAAGAGCGAAAAAATCATGGCAAATAACTGATTGGTAATTTGTCATTATCCAGCATACTTAGCATCTAGATAAAGTATTTACTAGTCCTTTTAAAGATGTATCCCATAGATACTCTCAAAGTACTACTGTGCTTAACATCATTTTAGTCATTTTATTTGCAAATCTTTTCAACTAACCACAGACTCTTTTTATAAAGACACAAATCTATATAAAGGCAACCTCCAGTACCTTAATAACATCTTAATTTTGTTTCAATTCAGGATTCTATGAGAAAACATTGCATATTAGGTAAATAAATATATGTCATTGAAGGACAGGGGTTTAGACTTTTCCACAAGACTAACTGCATATTGTCAGTAAATGCATGTTGCCATAATTGCCATACCAGTACATATGATTACAAGTTCAACCAAATAAAGACCAATGCAACCCTTGCAAGAAGTGAAACTTTGATAGAATGGCAAGTAAAGAGTTGTTTCCTTGTTCTTTTTTTTGTTGTTCTTTTACTATCTCTTTTGAAAGATTCAGTAAAGCAGAATTCTACTTTTACTAGTCCTATGGGAGAAGGGAGTAAGAGTCCTAAAGCTTCGTTAATTTGTGCTTAATAAAATTCCATTGGCAGAAAATAAAGCTGTAAAAAGCAAACTCATTTGTACTGATATGCATATTTAATATCAGTTCCTTCATCCCCAAAATCTGTGCCTCTCTCAGGAGCATGCTAAAGACACAAACAAATAAAAATAAATATCAGGGATTATTTCCAATGTGAACTGTTTTTGGGGAAGACAATAAACATTGTCAAATGGTGATCCAAGAGATACTAACATAATTCAATGCCTTCAGACCTGATTATATATCAAACTATTATACCTTGATTTCTTCTTCTACGAGGCACAGCATTAAAACAAGGCATGTGATGCACCCTTAAACTGATTCCTATTGTCTTAATGAATTAGAAAAGTGGTTTATTTATTTCCATAGTAGCTTACTTATTGACACATTTGTGTGTGTTTGCAAAAAGTAATTTCTGGTTAATACTTGAACCATCTGTGCTATTCTAATCCTAAGCTTCTTAGTCTGTACATATAAAAAGACTTCTATTTTGTCTTTAAGGGGTCTTGAGGATTTTTTGTTCTGCTGATATTTTGTTCACATCTCTTATGATTATATGTGTTTTCAACATGTTATGAACAATAACAACATGAGACACTGTGATACTATCAATAAAAAAATAAGTGACAGCATTAAAATCAGTAAACTCTATTAATATCATCATGGGGAATCGGTGGCAAAAACAAAATAGATATTAGCCGTACATAATGAATTACAAAACATATAAATTGTATACCACAGTAAATTAAAATTTTACATTATCAATTTTCTAATTTATTATTTCTAACTTATAGTCCTAAATTATTGGAATGTTTCAATATTTATTATTTAACTATAATTTCCTTTATGTTATTATTTTCCTTTAAAATTTAATATAATCATCTTGTGATTCAAGGTCCTCCTTTAAATACTCTTACTTAATTTTTGTGCCTTTTTTACACCTCAGACAAATTAGTGTTTTATATATATAAAATGTATGTTAAATAAAGATAATGCTTCATAAACAGTATATAAAATTGTAGTTCATGTCAAACTATATTTATTTTACAGGATATTTTGGCCCTATAGTTTCTACATATGCACTGTATTTCCTAGACAAATCTGCACAATTGCCTACCAAGTTCTGTTGTGTTTTACATAGATTTAGGAGAGACAATGAAATTAACTTCTTCAGACTGCATTTTTTGCTACAAATGTCATCAGGTGGAAGTACTCTGTGATTCAGACCAAAATTAAACCATGATTTCATCAACCTGTGAAACAGACATAAGCTTACATTGTAACTGGGACTAATATTTCTAATAAAACATCCTTTTTAACAAAACTGAAAAATCAATAATAAGAGGTTTCAAAATTGACACTAGCCTTTTGAGAAACTGGAAATAGATCTTCCTGTCAAAGACTAAAACTGCTTTCCTCTGTCTAGACTGCACTGGGAGCAAAATTATCAGATTTTCATTTCCTCAATTTCACTCCACAGTGGTAAAACGTGCAAGTATTGATTCAACTGCTGAAACAAAAAGCAGGAGAGCTCTTCACCTCAGCAGGGTCAATGGGTTTGTGGGTGTCTAATTATACCTATACAGGGCATATAAATCTTTCTACCAGTCATTACGTGAACATAAGAGTCCAAAGGCATCATTAGAATCCTTTTAGCTAAACACTCATTCTTCTTTTGTTTTATGAGGGGTCAAAGAAACTAGGAGTTAATATTATCGTGGCTCATAGATTTTCAAATTTGTGTTCAAATACAAGAAGATATGCTTTGAAGGAAAAGGCTGTGTGTGTATCCATGCATGTCTGCTTACATGTTGGAGCTCTGTCCATAAATGTATGTACAGTTTCTGTTCTTTGTATTGCATTAATTTGAGATATACTTTAACATAAACAGCATGACTACAAAAACATTTAAATTGTGGTACGTTACAAATACAGTAACAGTAAAGGTCTTGGTGAGTACTAATTTGTTTCAAAAACAAACAAAATATTAAGAATGAGCTGAAAATGTTTGTCATAACAAGAGTACTAATCTTATTTTTCATCACTCCTTATTTTACTCTAATTTTATAGAGAAAGACATACCTTTTTACATGTACTTACTGAAAGGATCTTATTCATGAAAAAATGTAATATTGACAGTGCATTTAAACAACATTAAGAATCAAAAAGAAGTAAAAGTGACTGTTATTATTAAAGAGGTGTGATTCATTAAACCACTTTATATCACATTGCAAGTGTTCTTCAAATTATTTTTAAGTTATGTAACCACGATGGTAAGAAAATAATATTTGAAACCTAGGAAAACTGTCATATTTTGCAAGCAGACTACTCTGATGCTGAGTGCTCAGCATTTTGAACATTAGATGGAGTTAGAGCCTTTCATTTTATCTATAAGAGTAGTAATAAGATCCCTTATCAAGAGTGAAAGTGATATTTTTCAAGTATTCATTTACCAGGAATTTAATCTTTATCTTAAAAACTAACCTACCTACATGAACTCAAAGGCTAAATGGGCAGTTAGCTTAAAGTGCCAAAACAAATAGGTAACAACTATCAGTGTTGAGGAAGTAGACAGGAAAAAAAAAAAAAAAAAGAGAGAGAGAGACAGAGAGAGACTTACAAAAGTTCATACCACTAAAAAGGAAAACAGAAGCTAGCCCTGCCTTTTCTAATTAATTGTTTCCAGTGTTATGTTAAGGAATGGGCCAAGGGAGAAGACACTGATCTGAAGACCAGTTAGACATGCTGGTATAGCATGTCACCATATCACCATAGACATATGGTGAGATTATCCACAACAGCAAGAAATGAGCTTATTGGTTCAGTAAATGATCCTTTCTGCCCTTTATTCATTGTGCTTCTATGCAAGGCACCTTCTGAGACCTGGTGCAGGTGAATTAAAGTCCCATTCAACATGGTTATCTAACCATGTTCCTTGGCTGAAAAAATATAAGTGCCTTCAGATCAACCTTTTTCTCCCCAGGCTCCCATCAAAACTCCAGTCCCACTGCAAATGAACTGGAGAGAGCAGGTACACTGCACAGAAACTGGCAAGGAATCAAAATCCCAAGCAAAGAAAAAGTGGGGAAAGTTTATGCATTCCTGTCAAAAGGAAAAATCATAAGCTGCCTCAGATGAACTATCCTGCTAGTACAGGAACTTAAATGTCTTTAGTTGTGCTTCTAGTGGATCAGTCATTAGACGTGCTCATCTCTGTTTGATATGTCCCAAATCCCTACTTCCTATCCCTGCTCTTCACACCAGCTCCTTCCATCCTTGGTTCAGCATGGCAATTGGAACACTGCTACCCCAAGACGCTCTTTGCAGCTCACCAAGGGCTAGAAGGCCCCCGTTGCTATCCAAAACCCTTATCAGTATGATCACCAAGATGCATTGAGATCTGTGGAGCTAGGCAGGCAACTGCACAGAATCACAGAATCATAGAATTGCTTGGGTTGGAAGGGACCTTAAAGATTATCTAGTTCCAACCCCCCTGCTATGGGCACGGATGCCATCCACTAGATCAGGTTGGCCAAGGCCCCATCCAGCCTGCCCTCGAACACCTCCAGGGATGGGGCATCCACAACTTCTCTGGACAACCTGTTCCTGTGCTTCATTACACTTACAGTTAAGAATTTTCTCCTAATGTCTAATCTAAATCTATCCTCTTTTTAGTTTAAGACCATTCCCCATTGTCTTATCCTTATCTCCATCCTTTTTATAAGATCCCTTCAAGTATATAAAGGCCACAATGAGATCTCCCTAGTGCCTTCTCTTCTTCAGGCTGAACATCCCTGGCTCTCTCAGCCTTTCTTCATAGGAGAGGTACTCCAGCCCTCTGGTCATCTTTGTTGCCCTCCTCTGGCCCTACTTGAACAGATCCACATCCTTCTTGTGCTGGGGGCCCCAAGACCTGGACGCAGCTCTCCAGATGGGGCTTCACAAGGGCAGAGTAGAGGGAGACAATCACCTCCTATGACCTGCTGGCCACTCCTCTGTTGATGCAGCACAGGATCCAGTTGGCCTTCTGGGCTGCAAGCAAACACTGCTGGCTCATGCCAATCTTTTAATTCACTGGAATCCCCAAGTCCTTCTCTGCAGGGCTGATCTCAGTGAGTTCTCCACCTAGTCTGTTCTCCTGCCTGGGATTGCCCCGACCCAGGTGCCACACCTTGCATAGACTTGTTGAACCTCATTTGCCTGACTGCCAGGACTTTTTCAATATGATGGAAAGAGCCTTGGCAACTGCATCAGCCAGTTCCCTCGGGGCCCTGGGATGCATGTCATCAGGCTCCATAGACTTGCAGTTGTTAAATTGTGTCAGGAGTTCCCAAACTTGCTATTCACTTCCAGTGGGAGGGACTCTGCTCTCTCAGCCCCTGCCTAGAGTTTTGGAGACTTGAAAAATGTGTGAAGCCTGACCACTAGTGAAGACCGAGGCAAAGAAGTTGTTAAGTACCTCAGCCTGCTCCACATCTGTTGTCTCTACGTCAGTTGTTTGTCTTCATTTGTCAGAGGCAGTACACTCTCCTTAGTCTTTCTTTTGCAGCCAAAGCATCTGTAGAACCCCTTCTTTTTATTCTTTGCATCCCTCACCAAGTTTATTTCTATCAATGCCTTGGCTTTCCTGATCCCATCCCTGCACATCCAGACAGCGTTTCTGTACTCTTCCCAGGGCTCATGGCACTGTTTTACACCATCCGTGCATTTCCTTTTTTTTTTTTTTTTTTTTTGGCCTGTTTTACTATCAGGTTCTTGTTGGGGGCTGAGCATTGCACACACATAGGCTGACACAGAAATTCGTCACCATCCCAAACATCTCTCATACCAGTGCAAGAAGACTCTGGAGCACTTGAACTGCAGCTTCTAGCAGAGCAAGTCATAACCTAAACCCCAAGAGGCCCCAAGGTTTGGGCAAGGAGTCCCTACTACACCCAAGTTGACTGCTGAGGCAGGCTTTGGGAGGAAAAGCACCACTGGGAACTTTTTCATAGGAATTGTGGTTAGTATTCCTGTTATGGCTGTGGCCTCACATCCATTTCTCTGCCAACACATGCTGTCACGTGGCCAGAGGGGAGAGGTGCATACAGTACCCCACAGATGCAGGAGTAGTGCAATTCTTAGATCAGTGTCTCAGTGGCTAACTTTCTGTGTCTCACTCACTAACCCGTGCAAGAGCTGACTGCAGTAAGTGCTTGCCAGCATGGGAGAAATGACATCATACCTTATTGTTCAGTCCCAGGCACTGAGCAAATGGGACCAAAGACCTATATGTAAATTACTACAAACTACATGGTCATGCTGGAAATTCAGTCTGCTCAGGTGAGAGTGAATCAGTGGTCAGCCATCATGTATATGCAAAAAGCAGCCACATTGGGACAGAATAAAAAAGGAGCTGCAGTAAACCAGGCCAGTTTTCAACACTCAGATGAGCAATTCAGGGTGAAAAAAAAAACTTTTTTGTTTTGTTTTTTTGTTTTCCACAAGGACTTTCAGACTCCCACCAATAATGTACTGGTGAAAAGGCAAGTGATCCCTGAGAAGTCACATGTGCAGCAGAAATAATCAATATTGATCTGCAAAGTATAAAGATATGCAAATAATCCATCATTTGGGCTAAAATAAATGGAATCATCACTATGCAATTAACTTTGAATGGAAATGTATAAATTTATCCAAAGATATTTCATATACAGGTGAAGAGAAGCATGTAAGATTTAGGACAGGAAAGCATTTTATAATCAATATTAATGGAGAAGATCAGGCTGGATAGAGGATTCAATGTAGATAAAAGTCAAATAGCTACCATACAAACAAACAAGCAAACAAAAAATACAGTATCTTTTTCCAAACAAACAAAAAAAATGTTTGCTAATTAATTTCTTAATCATTTATGGGGCATTAAGCTTGTTTTCTCATAACCTTTTTGACTGTATTTGAAAATGAGTATTTACCCCAAAGTAGTAATTGCTGCTTGTGCTACTTACTACAAGAAGGACAACAAAGATGGTGAAGGGTCTAGAAAACAAGTCCTATAAGGAGCTGAGGAAGCTGGGGTTGTTTAGCTTGGAGAAGAGAAGGCTCAGGGGAGACATTATTGTACTTTACAATTACCTTAAAGGAGGTTTTAGAGAGGTGGGGATTGAGCTTTTCACCTAAGTACCAAGTGATAAGATGAGGGAAAACATCCTCAAGTTGTGCCAGGGGAGGTTTTGGTTGGATATTAGGACAAATTTCATTACTAAAAGGATTGTGTGGCATTAGAATAAGCTGCCCAGGGAAGTGGTTGACTCACCATCCTTGAAGGTCTTCAA
>NC_089874.1:49690000-49740000 GCF_040182565.1 Anser cygnoides
CAGTCTGCAGCCAGAGATAGTTGTGCTATTTCACAGTTTCACTGACAACACTGAAAATTGTTGAAGCTCTATACACAAAGTGTCTTGAATCTGTAATGCAACTTTAAGGTTGGTTTAAGTGTGATTTTCTGTGGACCCAACTGTCAGACTGCCTTCCAACAATGCTCCTGCACTGAAGTTTAGTGATATTCCAAAATGCAGCCAAACTGACAAGACAGAGGCAGAGGAAAAACAAATGATTGCTCAGAGGTCCTCACCATTCTGACTTCTTTCAGTGGTTCACAAACCAGGTTTTGACTTAGATGTAATCGGTGGAGTCTGAACACCATTAAAGTCACTGCACTTTTGTCATTGTCTTAGCGGAGCTAACATCTATGTCCAGTTTACGGTCAAAACAGGGAGGCAATAGGCTGCAGTGGCAATATGGTCTATCATTTGAAGCCAGCAGACACTTGAAATATCTTTACCTTGTAATTCACAAGAGGGAATTTTGTTAGGTTAATTTTCAGTGTCATTTTATTTATGTGCATTTTAACCACATAATAAAGCTATCTAAACTTCAATTTACTTTGAATTCTGGTCATAATTAATGTATTGGCAATGATCCCTCCCTTGAAAAAATCCTTACCCACACCCAACAAGATTTAAAATTCATTCACGAACCAGTAGTTCATAAATCTGTAATTCATGAATCAAAATTACAAGGCAACGTCGTTGGGCAATGTTGATTACGCTCACATTTTTCAGCTATTCTACTGTTGTTAGCATGTCACAACATGAGGAGATTCAAAACTTTATTTAAAATGTTGGGGTCTTCTACAAGCATATAAACTGTTCAGGTGTACAAAATCTTGAGGTCTTGGGATCTTCAAGCATGTAAATTGTTGTGGTCTTCTTCAAGCATTTAGACTCACAGAAACATCTGTGACTGAAAGATGATATTCCATCTCACAAGTCATTGAATAAGACTTACAGAACTTGAGAGCTGAGACCTGCCAGTGGCAGCTTGTGTGGTCATGGCAAAGGAATTTAATCCCTTGGTTTTCTGTAAGATAGAGGTATTATTAATACTTAATATTTTTTTTTTTTTTGTCTCCTTGTGTTTCAGCTGGATGGTTCTGGATGATAACATAATGAGCAGAGCCTGTTTTCTAAATTGCTGTGCCATGGCCTTTTTCAAGATAAGGAGTGAGATCCTGAAACATATTCATTCAAATTCTTTGAAAATATTTAAGAAGTCTATGGTATTTTACCTTATTTTACAAGCATGCTTGGTAAAGGATTGTCTCCCGGAAATTGAGGCAATTCCCCTGTTTTCTGTTTGTTTGTTTTGTCTTGTATTCTGTTCGCTAGAGAGAGACTGTTCTAATTTAAGTAATTCATCCATAAGGAAAATCTCCAAGGCCTGGATATTTTCTGTGCTCATGCACACTAATCTGTTAATCAACCAAGAATGAGAGAACATGGGAAAACCTAACTCTTAGTATCAGTCTCAAACGTGCTTGTTCTTCCAGATGTTTTAAGTTGAGATCCAAAATAGTCAAAAAATAATTAGAGAGAGAGATTCTCAGGGTTTTATCATCGTTATTACTGTTCTGGGGGTCACAAAACATTTCCTTTTATAGCATTTCTCCGATAATGAGACTGTACTTTGTCAGATAGGAATACCTAAAAAAGGGAAGCTAGCTATGTTTTCTACCTAGTAAGTGAATGAAACATTTAGTGTAGGACTTGAGAAACTCAGGAGGCCTCTGCATCAGTGTTAAACAACCCTTTGAGGTTCTAAAGCAAAAAGCTATAATTTGGTGTCTTTCTGGTAAATTTGTAATTTTTTCCTTGCTAACTTTCAGTAGTATTTGTTAGAGACACTGTATGTGTTTCAATTACCAAGCTGATTAAACTACAATTCCTTCTCTTGGCCACATAACAATAACTCTCTTCCTAGCAAGTCCGTTAACGAACATGATTTATGACTGGCACTTCCACAACTCTGTATGTAGCCCTGTTAAGAACTAAATAATATTCAAGACCTGGTTATGAACCAAATCCAATTCATTTCATGCTGATGCAGAATTAGTTTCAGACTAATGCAAAAGAGCAGTATAGGCAGACTGTTAAGGTGACTCTCTTATTTTTAACATGTTCTCCAATGCAATTTGCAGCTTAACAGCCTCACTATAAATGACGTGATTAAGTTTTATACATTTCTGTATATTTGATGTATTTACCCAAATGCAGCTGTCGTTTTGTATACTGTTTCAGATGTTTAGAACTGAATCAATTGTTTGGAGTAATCACACTTTCCGAAGATAATTCTTTTTTTCAACATTAAGCTGTAATGCAAACATGAGCTAGCATAGTAAGGATGAATATATAGATCAGAACAAAAATAATTTTTCCATCACTATAGTGTAAAGTATTGATATATCCATATTTTATTTATATATACAATATATATAAAATTGTAAGGGATATTGACCATTAAAGAATCAGTTGAAAAGGTCCATTAATTCATTATTTCTGACAGATCCAATCAATTTGATATTTTGCGACAGTACCATCAATATATTGGTTAAAAATTGCTGCCCCAGTTCAACCTCTAGCATGTCCAGGTCATTCTTTAAAAGAAAGATCTTTACTTTCTTTCAGCAATTACCTTGAGGCAGGGGTGCAAATGGGGGACACAATTCATCTGTTGTAACCAAAACCAACCAGTGTTTTGACTGATTCTGGCATTTTAATAATAGATACTTTATTACATTTAAGAATTGTAAATAGGAATATACTTTATAATGGACCACATGGGGTTCAGTATAAAATCATTAGTGTTTACTGAATAAAGCAAGATTGAAAAGATATATATGTCTTATATTTGGCCTTAAATACAGGAATTAGGTGTTTCAGGTACACAGACTTTTTTTATTTCATAGTAAAATATAACAAAAATTACATGCAGTAAAAGAAAAATTGGATGTTTGACATGTCAATACTCAGCACAATTTCATCCCAAGATCAAGGCTTTTTAACTTGTTGCTAGTCAGAGTTGACCAATATGTGCAAAATGATCAATCATCACTTAAGCATAAAGCACGCTGTGAAATTTAGATGACAGTTCAGAGCTAGGGTTAAGAAGAAAGAATGTGTTAGCTAATAACTCTTTAAACATCAGGAAGCCAATGAATTGAAAGTAATATTAACTTTCATATAAAATGAACACACATGATCCTTACACTTTAATACATTACATAGCCTACCTGAACTTTCAGCAGAGCCAG
This sequence comes from Anser cygnoides, assembly GCF_040182565.1. NCBI lineage: Eukaryota > Metazoa > Chordata > Aves > Anseriformes > Anatidae > Anser > Anser cygnoides. The sequence continues at coordinate 49,693,276 of NC_089874.1, forward strand.
GAAATTCTTACGCTGTAGATTGCCAGGGCTGCATTCCACTGTCTTAAGGAATGTGCTGGGTAATGCTATCTCTAAAGCTTTTATTCTTTAGCATAAGGGTTACTTAAAATTAAGTTTCTATTGATTTTGAATGCCATGATTTCTATGAATATCTGATTTATTTCTTATTTGTATTCTTCTAAATCTATATATTCAAACTGCAATCAGAAATTTAATCCACAGACATTACAGAAAGCTAATTGTTTGTCTATTCTCATTACATATTATACTTTGTTAGAGAAAATCAAATTTTCTGGGATTCCCAAATGGAAAATTATTAACTTAATTCTTTACAAATTGCACAGGAGATAATATCTGATAGTCCAGTAAGAACATCTTAATCAACGTCTAGCACTGTAATGTAAAATATACTGATAAGAGTATGCATATTGCTGATTAAGAGTACTGCTGTAGTGTTTTATACAAATTCCAAAGAAATTGAAATTAATAGATTGCTAATGTATCAAGTAACTAATTTGATTAAAGAGGAACAGCTAAAGTATTTTGCATTACAATTCTGAGTCCAAACATATTAGCACCCACTAATTTTGAAGTACAGCAAAATAATCCAAGAAACAATTAGGAAAACAAAGTTCATTTATATATATATATATATATATAGACATTTACAGATCACTTGGCCAAATCTAAATATTGTGAGCTCCAGTAGAAAGATTCTCACTAAGTTCAGTGGCCTTTATGATCAGATGGCAGTCTGATCTTGCCTCTCCTTAAATAAACCACACACAAATAGCATTTTAAAAATAAAGGATAGCTTTCAGAAGAACTGAATAGGACCTGTCACACATATACTGTGCTTTAAGCATGTCTTGGAATCAGTTTGCTGTATATGTATTTATGCACTAGAAAATCTTAACTGACCTGAAACAGAGTAAGTGATTACAGTGTGCAATTCAACAAATTCCAGAAACACGTTTAAAGTCCCTGAGTCACTCACATGCTTCTCATCTGTTTATGTACTGTGAAGAATTGCTGTATGACAAGCATGCAGAGTAAAACTATTCTTTTCAAGAGGGTATGTATGTTTGTGTGTCTTCTGCTAAACTGACCTTCACAATCCATTTCCTGTCCCAGCGTACATGCTAAATAGTTCCTAATGAACTACAAGTAATTCAGACAGGGGAAAAAAAAACCTTGTATACTTTCTATCTAGACATTTTTTTAAGACCTAAGATAGTTCCTCTTTTTTATGAGATAGCACTTGTATCAGAAAATTACTGTCATTGATCAACAACTGCAATTCCTTGGTAAACATAGTAAAACGTTGATTATATGAAATACAGCATTTTTTTGCTTTCAAGACAAATGGGAGGTACTTAAAAGAAAATCTTTTCAGTCATACAAAGTCTCCTTCCAGACTGAACAGAGCAAGCTATTCTAGTTCTGTTTGTTCAAGAAAATAGGTCTAAATTGATTAAACTAATCATTTTATTCTAACTGCTCTTTTTAAAGACAACTGCTGATTGCATGCCCCTTTTGTAGCTGTAGCTGAGCCTGAGATGGTACAAAATAACCATCTTGCCAGTTGTCACTACTATTTGTTCATTCTTTAATTAAACATAATATATAAAACCGTATAATTTACATCTAATTGGGAAACATCTTCTTTAGTCAGAAGGCAGCATGGTCTAATGGAATAAGTAGAGGCTTCAGTGTCAACAGGTCCTGAGCTATGGTCCAACTGTACTAGACAATCACAGCTGGCCTTCCAGAAGTGACTTAATCTTCAGGTTTAAGAGTTTCATGTAGTTATGGAGCATAATTTCAGTTAACCATTGATTTCATGAGTACATTGAGTACATTGTGAGAGATTGTGAGAGATGGTTAATGTCTGCACTATGAAGATCTTAAAAAAAAAACAAAAAAGCACTTACTGGCAGGAGCAGCATGCTGTGATAATAGCAAGGTTGTAGTAAATAAAGTTGAAGAAGGTCTGTAGCTGGAGGCTTGTCTTAATACAAAACAAAACAAAGCAGAAAAAAAAAAGTAAAAATATGTTTCACAGTCATGGTCTGATTTGCCATCTAATTTATTTTTGCTGGGTTGAATTGTAAGCATAATAATTAAAATATGTGAAATAACAGGAGCATGTTTAACCATGAAGAGTCCAGGAGTCACCCAAACATCACAACTATGCTTGGTGGAAAAGAGGCATGGGGGAGGGGAAGTCCTCTCCACACCGGCTGAACAGAAATAAAAGACCATTAAAAAAACTCCCAGCAGATCTGATATAGACTCACAGCAAATTCAGAAACATTACTTTTTAGTGGATGTTGGTGGGAGCAGGAGGGTGAGCACATAGCTTTCTTCAAGTCTTTCATGATGAAATGCAGCATAGTATTTGACAAAATCTGGCATTGTTATTTGAACAAATGAATGAAAACTGTGATGGCCCTCACCCACTTATATGCTAAAGTAAACCCAAGCGTGAAGGAAAGTTGTTGATTCAAAGTAGATCATCAGCCACTGGACTCATTTAACCTACTTTGTATACAAAACAATTTTACTTTTTTTTTTTTTAACTGACACAGTAAATGTATACATATATAGCATATATGTTATTCAGTAAAAATCCAAAATCAAAAAAAACTGTTTCACTAAAGGCAGCACCTTTTGCATAAGCAGAAACCAAATGCTAATAAGTCATTACGTAGAGTAACAGACTTTTTCAGTATACTTTCAAAACCTTATCTTGAAATCTAGTGTTGCTCATGTTGCTCTTTAAAGTCTCTCTCTCTCTCTCTCTCTCACTGTCCCCCTCTCGAAGTTAATCTCTTGCTTTTCTGATTGAGAGCTCTTTTTCCCCAAACAACAGAAAAAGCATTAAGATAAAATATGCCCAAAAGTTTTTTTATTGCATATAAAAATTAACCAGGACCCTTTTCCTGCACATGTGAATACGCATGCTGTTAAATTCAGGACAATGAAAATGACTTCTTGTGTACTGACAGGAAAGTGGCACCTCTATTTTGGGCATAATATTTTTCTCATTATTAGACTAAAGCTCTTTCTTTTTACATTTATTTTTTTTACATTTATTTATTTATTTTTGGATACAGTGTTCATCATGGCTTTATGTTTTAGTCTACAGACATGTTCTTTCCAGGGGATTTTTCTGTTGCTAAAGAGAATTTGCCACATTCTTGTAATTGTACAGAGCGAAACTTCTAATGCACATATATTTTGTGAGACAGTTTTCTGATATCCAGAGGAAATGCAGAAGTGCCACAGAAACAGGATCTTCTTCATACACCAGGCCCAGCCCACTCTAAAGATTGCACACTACCTAAAAGCAACATGTAAAGCTGAGCAATGAGCAGGTGTCTGTGCCTTGCAGCTTGACTCTACATTATCCTGCATGCCATGGCATGAATCAGACACATTATTTACTTAGAATAAGAGCTTGCATGTGCCCATCTTAAGTATATCTGAGCCTCAATTGACTACAATTGACTATAAGTGGCAAAATTACCCAAACTTGCAAGTTACCAAATAGACACATCCATGGGAAGAAGGGAAAAGAATGAAAGAGAGAGGGAAAGAGAGAGGGAGGGAAAGAGAGAGGGAGGGAAAGAGAGAGGGAGGGAGAGAGGGAGAAAGAATTTATATTCCTATTTCTCAGTTTTCCTCTGTGGCTATGACTGTTAGACATTTATTCTTCATAAAGTTGTAAGCTAAAATTCTTTACAATTTACTCATTTCTAAAGTAAAAAAATTGAGAAGAGTCAAGAATTATTAAATTTATGATAAAAAAAAGCACAATTTTTATATGAAATTGCTCTTTCATTTATTGGAAAATACATATTTTTTTCCTGATATTTCATACACACATTATCGGGTTTTGCCAGGAATTTTCTTGTTAAACTGTTCCATCAAACTGAAACCTTTTCAGTAACACATCTGTTTTGACACCTTTTCATTCAAAAAGGTTTCTCAGATTTAGAATGGAAATTCTGGTGAAAAGGCACCTTCATCAACAAAGAACAGACATCAGATCAATAGAGCCCTTGTGTTTCACCTAGAAGACCATGCTTCAAGTGAGGACAGGAGACCTGAATCTACATTTTATGAAATTGTCCAAAGCCCCATCTCCAATGAATGATAAAGTTTCTCTTTTGAAATGTCGGGAAAATTAGTGATTTCAAAAACATTTATAATTTTCCTTTAAAACCAACACACAAAACTTACAGAACAATGAAACTTTTCCATTTGCTGGTCAGGTATGTTGAATTTAATTTATCAATCAATATCTTTCTCAGAACATGAATCTCAATAGTGCAGTTTCCACTCTGAGCTGTTTCTAGACATAAAGGTTGAATTATGAACTAGAACATTGATGAAGAATGGAGAAGCTTATTGTGGTGTCACAGGACAACCCATAATAAAGTCACAATCTCACAGTAATTTTTACCTTTTGGAGCACTGAAATTATTACAATCTACATTATGCTGCTGTGGTTTCGGAGCCCAAATAGTTCCACAAAAGTGCATTTTTTAAATCTCAGTTGTACTGGGGGTTGTAGTATTGCAAGCACCTACAGTTCTTTTAATCTAAATTGCATTGCATAGGGGAAAAAATATCAGCTTAAACAGATTTTTTTTTAGTTTGACAAATAAAAATTATTTTATACAAGATTTAATACACAATTATAAAATTTCATTGTTCCCAATCATGTAAATCAATTATCAGCCAGATTAGTGAAAAACAGGATTGCAAAGCAGAAATTAATCTGATCCAAACCTAGAGACAGGTGAGTCAGAATTTTTTGATTTACTCAGCTTAATAAAATTTCATAACTAACAGATATATGAATAAGATCCTCTGCCAGCATCAGTCTTGGGCTACAGGTGTGTCAGTGGAACTATGTGAGTTGATATCCATTGATAATTTGGATTCATTGATCTATCAAAATTATAAAGTTGTATTCTTAGAATTGAGCTATTGAATGCAGACTGAAACCAGGATATGGCTCAAATGGAAGTATAATGCAGTTCAGAAGATGAACTCTCATTACTGTGGAAATCTCTTTTCAGCCTGTACTTTGTAATTAATTGCTGATGGTCACCAGGCCACATACAATTCCTTTAGACAAAAATGCACACAATATGACATGGTAGTAAGCCCGTGTAATAATCTGGGCTGAATAACAGGAGAAGATGTATTGAGAATGGAGAACAGCAGAGAAAAAAAGCTTGAATCTTTTCTCACTGCCTTTCCAACCTGCAGTGCGAGCCGCACTTCCCGCGCAGAGCCAGCCCGTCCCACAGCGTGGGTGCTGGGTCCCGTTTGCGATCATGCCCCCCGCCGGCGCACCTGCCGGCTGTGTCAGCCAGGTCCAGCTGATGTGCCTGCTGCTGGCGGGTAGCGGGATCAGGGGAATTAGTTCTGCTTGCCTCGGGAGGCCAGCCCAGCAGCCGCCGCCGCTTCTATTCAAACGCCCCTCCACTGCTCAAGCTCAACTGGAACCATTTAGTACCCACATTGTTCTGCTTTTTTTATTTGTTTCCTTCCACTCAAGCACATGTTAGAAAAGGCGACCCCCCAGCAATCTCCCCCCACCCTCCCCCCTTTCACATGACTAAGCGATTATCTTCTTCCTAATCAAAGAGACAGATGAAAAGGATTTATTAATAAAAGTTCCCCTTCAGGAAGATTGGAAATGAATGATTAGTAAAACACACCCAATTTTACTTATAGACCCCCCTCATAGAGAGGCATCTGTGAAGGGCAGGGATGCCAGAATAGTGGTGGGGACTCAGGCATCTGGAAGCTGTTTGCGATATGGATTAGAAGTCAGGGCTGCACACAGATACTGCCTGCAGTCACAAAAGCCTGCTCTGTGGAGGGGAAAAAAATATGCTGCTTGTTTACAGTGCTACTTTTTCCCTTTGCTTGTTATCTGTTTTATTTCTTCCCTTGCTTCCCTCTCCCCGCACCATTCATGTGCAATTATGTCTGCACAGATATGCCAGCTGGTGGGGCTTGTTAACCATACCCACCACACAAGTGTCTAGCAAAAGGGGAGAAGGGGACGGGAGCTGGGCAAACAACACCACATTGTGCTCCAGACCGTTACATTATCTGCTTGTTGTTGCCAGGGCCCGCTGATCGCACCGGAAAAACAACCCCAGCACTGTGTTCACTACATGGAGAGTGTGTTGTCTGCTTGTACTGCATCCACCGATATATTTTAAAAAATAGGTAAATCAAAGACACAAATACATTTAATAAAGTTTTAAAAAAGAAAGGTTTGAAACCTTAAGTTTAGAAAGGGTAGTAATTTCCACTCAGATCTGTTTTTACCAGCATGAGTCTAAGATGGTCACATTCACTGCAAGTATTCAAACCAGACCATCTTAAAAAATAATAAAAAACCTGAGAGCCATTCTAGTGAATAATTCTATAATACTTGTCTTATGAAATTAATATTATAGAATAATGGAATTATAGTATCTTTTAGGTTGAAAAAGACCTCTAAGATCATCAAGTTTAGAGATACTGCTTTTACATCTTTATGAAGACAGACTTTCTGCTGATTTCTACCTGTTATGTCAAATTTTTAGGCTCAAAATCAAATAATAAGCAAAGACATCCTAAATAACGGTACTTAAATGCTATATGCATGCATTAAGACTTACATTAACACAGTAGTGTGTGCCACTGACCTGACTCTGAGTGGGCGCATGATCAATGCTTTGGACCTTCAATTCACCCAGTTTTTCTGAACTCAGAAGAAATAAAATCAAAACATTAAACAACTTCAAAAAAAGTCTCAAGGAATTTTTAAAAACAAAAGTATTATTTTAAACTCTGTTTCTTTCAAAACCAGATTCACGAGCTGTGTTCCAAAGAGGAAAAAATGTTCTCCCTTTTTATGTCTCCATTTGGAAGAAATTACATTTTGAAGTAAGAGCTTATCTTTAAATTATTTTTTAGCAGTGATGTAATCAGGTAGTAAGCAGCCTTTAAAAATCAACTTTTTATAGGAACTTATTTGAAAAAAAATGCATTTAAGAGGTGAAGGAAAATATTTCTGAAGCAATTTTTTTTTTTACAGTCGTCCTTCTGAAACTGTCATCATTTTGGATTATTACAGAAAAACAAAAAGGAAAATTAATTGTCAGAGTACCGCAAAATCATTCAAACATCTCCATATAATTACAATTACAGCAGTAACATTGGAGGACTATACTATTGTTATTGCAGTAAATAAAGCAGGCTATTGCAGTAAATCCAAAATTATTAGATTTAAACTCATGACATTGTATATTCATTTTAGACATACTGAGTTGTAATAGATATGTATTTTAAGCTTCTTAAATGCTTATACACTAGATTTATAGGGAATCTCTTCTAGATAAAGGACTGCAGAAAAATCATGGCTTGTAAACAACATTCTTAGTGTCATTTGTGTATGTCATTTTACACACACACACAAAAAAAAAACCACTGAAAAGTGATAGACATTTGTTTCCACAGAACCTAATGATGAACAAAATCCATGGCACACAGGTTTCCTTAGGACACAGTTAAAACAATCCCATGCTGAGTCAAGTGAATTTCAGCAGTCACCGCTCATGAGTGCCAGCAAAATTTTTAAACAAAGTGGCAGTATGTACCTACTTATGCAAGTCTTGAAACAGAAAATCACAACACATTTAAAACATCTAAAAATGTGAAATAATTTTCTATGTGTATAAATGATCTGTTATAGACTCAATACATCATGTTGTTGTCTATCTTCTCAGAAATAGACATCATATATACCATGTCTTAATGGAAAGTAGCTACTCTCTTCCCTTCAGTAGTACAAACTCACTTTGTTGTCTGCAATTTTATACTAGTTCTTAAATGGGAAGCAAGATGAGATAGTGCCCCACTAGTGCCATATTGTCAAACTGCTATAACAACAAAAAGTTTCATAGTTGAAGTAAAAAAGATAATACTGTCTCTGTTGGTCATTGTTCAGATTAGTGTGAAGAAGTCCTAGGGGAAGGGAGAAAGGGATGAGTTTTTCCGTGGTGCTGTTATATCATAGTTGTGTTCATGTGAAAATATATCTTTCTTTGAGACAAAGCCCAGGTCAAATTCCGACAGGTTTGCAAAGTATGATATCTATAAAAATAGTCAGAATTATTCAGGCATGTCTGACAATCTTACCTTCATTAGACCTTCTCTGAATTCAACATGTACACAAAGGAGATTGCCATAAACATCATTTTTGCAGGAATAAGTAATAACTAAGGAACCAGTGCATTTTTTCCAAGAAGAATTTGCTTAAAGGAAAAAAAAAAAAAAAGAGAAAAAAAAAGAAAAAAAAAGTTGAAACCATGGAAAATAGTATCAGCTTACATATCAAGAACGAGTTTAGATTTTGTCTTAGGGCATTTTTACAGATGAAATAGAAATTTTTGGGGATGAGATACATCTTTTAATGGAATATTCACTTTACAGTTCTTGTGCTTATTAAATCATATATTGTCTTAAACCCATAAATTATTTTCAAAAATGTAACAAGAAAATAATTTTCAGAAGTGATTTATATTACATGAAAATATTTCTTGTTCTTTGGAGCCCTCTAGCCAAGACATTTACAAAAAAAAAAAAAGTCTTATACTTTCTTTAAATTGAAGTTCTAAATAGGGAATGTATCATGGTTTGGTATGGTAATAAAACATTTTAGCTTTTTTTTTTTCTTTTTAATTCTTCATTGCCAAGTTTATATATACTGTGCAAATTTGAAGCTTACGCACATGGAGTTACATGCATGTTTAAAGGTACAGATGTAAATTAACAATTTCAACATAGCCATATGCAATTTATTTATGTAATTTTTGTCAGATTCCCAACAAGTCAATTTTTGTTTAATGGATAGAGTATTTGTTTGTAGTTTCTCTTGCATAAAACAAAGACTTTTTCAAACTATTGAAATGGAGTAACATGTAAATATCACTTGAAGTTGCACATGGAAACCTGTCCTTATGGCCTACTAGAAAAAAAAAAAAAAGAAAAAAAGAAAAACAACAAACCTACAAACACACAGTATTAATGTGACCCAGGAAATACACACATTTTATAGCAAAAGAAATTCATGAAACAAATAAGGCCTCTGCTTCTTTAATTATTGCCCTAATGTCATTTACATTTCCACAAAATTTAGAAACTCATTCTGCTTTCATCATTAGATATGAGTGTTTTATGTATTTATTCAAATTCTCAAACAAAACCAAGTGGGCCTGAGAAAATGTTAACAGTTTGAGGACAACTGAAAAAGCTGAGGTCTAAGCATGCTATGCCATAACAGGACTCAGCTTCCTCCTCCATGTAGAAATATATTTAACTAAAGAAATCTGTAGCCTCAATGATGAAAGGGGAAGGGAAGGGAAGGGAAGGGAAGGGAAGGGAAGGGAAGGGAAGGGAAGGGAAGGGAAGGGAAGGGAAGGGAAGGGAAGGGAAGGGAAGGGAGGGAAGGGAAGGGAAGGGAAGGGAAGGGAAGGGAAGGGAAGGGAAGGGAAGGGAAGGGAAGGGAAGGGAAGGGAAGGGAAGGGAAGGGAAGGGAAGGGAAGGGAAGGGAAGGGAAGGGAAGGGAAGGGAAGGGAAGGGAAGGGAAGGGAAGGGAAGGGAAGGGAAGGGAAGGGAAGGGAAGGGAAGGGAAGGGAAGGGAAGGGAAGGGAAGGGAGGAGGGAAATGTTAATTAAAAATATATATAAACTAGATATAATGAGGTGTTTTCATGTGTGTGATGCACGTGCATGTATCTATGTAACATATGTACAAGAACTTTATTTTAGCTAATTCTTGGCACAGTTTTGTCTGGAGCATTTCATTTTCTGTTCACAAGGAGTATGAATGAAGATCTTTAAAGAGGTACACACCTTAGTGTTGTATGGTGTGCCAGGGTTCTCTGTTCTAACCATCCCTGCTATAAGGTGTCCCCTTTCAGATATATTTATTTATTCTAGTTCTGCAGTTACCAGAGTTCTTTTCTCATGGAGGTCTATCCACCTCCATGTGGGGATAAATATCACACTTCCAAAGTAGAAGAGGAGTTGTGTATGTATTTTCTGTGTTTAAGATCTTTGATTGTGAGTTAATCAGCACCCTTTTAATATCTGACACTCTTTCAGCAATAAGAGCCAAAAAATAACTGGTCCTGTTTCTCTTAAAATATTTAGATATTTTAAATATTTAGATATTTAGATATGTAAAAGATGGACTGCTCTCTTAAGTTACCCATTTCCAGATTTAATATTAGTAGTAATAGTAATAGTAATTAATACTATTTATTAATATAAATACTATTAATATAAGTAATTAATAGTAATAGTAATAGTAATAGTAATAGTAATAGTAATAGTAATAGTAATAGTAATAAATATATTCTCTTATTCACTCAAAATCTGTAGTTTAAAATTTTATTACCATCAGGACATGATCTAAAAGTTATCTATTTTTGAGTATGGTGACAAAGGAAAGAAAACCCTAAGTCCCCTTGCTCCCCTTTTTCCGTGGTCACAAGCACAAAGGATACCTTTTGCATTTCAAAACTGTCTTTATGGACTACCAGCAGCATGGCCTTTGCATTGTACCTGTTTGTATTGCCTTCACATTAGCATACTCTGAGTGCTTTGCTATTTAAAGTGATAAAAATTCTTATTTTGGTACTTTTCTCTATACATCCCCACACAATATTATTTATCAAAACCTCTTGATTTATCCATAGTGACATTAATCTTTCAAGAAGGAATAAATAAAAGATATTTTTCTAAGGGAAGCATAGATTATTCTCCATTTATTCTGTAGTTCGAGCCATAGCACAGCTATGGTTTCTGTGGTTAGCTCCCTGTGCTTGCCAACACATATAGATTTGAACTTGTAATTGCAACTTTAACGCTGCAATTTTTTGGATTACGCTGTTTAACTTGGGGATGAGAACTACTTCACAGAATCTTAACTTTTTTCCTACATTATTATTTGTACTCTTAATCTTATTTTAACATAAAGACAAAAATCAGCAAACAGCACTGTGGTTTTTCTTGCTTGTGATATTTTTCCAGTAAAAAAGTGAAAGATGAAAAGTCCAATGAAAAGTGCCAAGAAAAAGGCATTTTACAGAACTAACAGAAGTGCTTAAACTCATTTCAGCTTAAATCTATGTGCTCCTTTCCACCATCATCAATGTGGATGTCTAATGAGACTCTCTGCTTTCTAGTGAAGAAACAAGACTTGATAGAATTTATTGTTAATTTTCATCCAACATCTTCAGTTTGTTTTTTTGCTTAGATCTGCCCTTCTGCAGCGTGAGATAACATATTCAGTCAGAATAAATACATCACAAGTATGAAGTTTTTAACCACATCTGAAGTGCAGGAGATATCAGGAGCAAAACCAAACTATCTAACTCTTGTGCTCAAGTGCCCCACTTTGTAAATAACACCTTGAATCTTCTATTAAATAAATATATATATTTACTTTACTAAGCAAGCCAATTGATAAATAAACTGTCTCCAGTCAGCTGCAGAACTGGCCCACAGCAGTGTGCTGTCTTGTGCCATGGTGCCGAGCAAGGCTGGTGTGCTGGGGCTGCCTGTTGTGACGGCACTGTGTCACTCGGGCTGGGTGACAGCCAGTACTCTTCAGACAGCGCTGTCAGAGAATCACAGACTTCTACATGTACAAGCGAAATTAACTTCTGTTAGTCTGACATTTTCCACAATCAATACTCACAGGGTCCTTGTCTCTAGGATCAAAATTCATAAATCAAAAGCAGAAAGCATGAAATAAGGTATTTGATAAATCCATTAACTGAAGTGGAAGTGTACTTCTGTCACACTGTTTAAAGACTACAGTAACGTTGGCATAAGGGGGAGAAATCTAACAAATGTGTTAAGTAAAGCACTGGGTTGTGTTTGTTTGAATATATGGCTCAATTGTGCAAGCTGAATGGCTTTATTTCTACACAGCAGACAAGTTTGCATCTGTAGACTCTGCTTGGAGGCAGAAAGCCACCAATCAACCATTTCTGCTAGACTCTCCCACTCAAGAAGTTTTGTATTCACATTCTTTAAACACAAAATTGAAACTTAAAACTACTGTTTTGATTTCACTAAAGATGCATGAACTTAATGTGTAGGTCATTGTTTTTAAAAGTTACAGAGAAGTCCAAGACACTGATAAGCACAGAGAAGACTTTTGCTTGGTCTAGTAGGCCTAACAGCCAAGTGCTTCCTTAAGCACAGTGACTCTCTCTCACTACCATTGGGCACCCAAGAATCTTTAAAGAAGGCAGTCCATACTGCTAAACCAATTTATACAGGCTTCATTGACAGAGGTTTCCCCACTACTGGCAGAGACTATTCTAAAAAACAACAAAGCCCAAAAAGCAGAGCATGCCCTCCTTCTCGTTCACACACAGAACCCTCACTGAGTGTAAGGGTTACAATCAGAACCTTAGGGCATTGACAGGGTATGTCCTGTCATGGGCATAAAATGAGGAGGTTAAGCTATGTTTTCAGTGGATTTTCCATTTTCCCTGTCTATGGGTACTATGGTCTACATTTGCCATTACTTTAATGCGTATAATGAATGCTAAGGTTTCAAGTTAATTGTGCGTTATTTATTTACTGGGAAAATAATATAACAATGAACTTGTGTATAGCCATTCATCTTCTTTTTCCCATTTCCCATTCAAATCCCTTTCAAAGCTAGTGTCCTTAATCTGTTTAGATTTTGAACCAGCAGCTGAAGAAATATCCTGCAGCTGAATTTTGCTGAACTGTAAGATTTCTATAGTTTCAATTTATAGATTGAAAGTCATTTCCTGTTTATTTCATAATTATGCTCACGAGATATGAGTAGGAAAGGAATTATTTAAATAGCAAACATTGCAATAAAAAATTTAAACAAGTATGTCTTCAGGAACTGGATACCTCCATTTCTCAGATGATAATTGTAAAGAAGATAATAATAATAGCAACACATCAAAAATAAAGATGTGGTCCTCACTGTTATTGAAATATTTTACTGTCACCTTCTCCTGAAGCCCTTTTAAAGAGAACATAGTACTTTTTAACACAGCCCTTAAAATTCTTATTAAGCTTAAAGTAAAAACAAATTGTAATACCAAGTTCCCTCTGCCTGCAAATCAAGGGGGTTCGAACACAGCTGTGTCCACACTTGGTGTATCTGGGTCTCTTCAGATCACAGTAATTCTTCAGCAGATAAAAATGCATCCCACTCTTTGCATACTTAAAAAATACACTATAGAAAGATTTATCTTTATTTTCAGCATAAAATTAGTGGTAGATTCTTATATTTAAACACAAATAGCATTACCTTCATAGATCTTTCAATAGGATTTTGAAGAATTTATCATAGCTGTTTTTGCTGTGATTGAACATAGCAATGCTTGCTTGATAAGCAAAGTGCTTAATGGCAAAGCCTTGTACTTATAATGTGATATAACAGTTAGAAACAGGAAAACTGCTTTCTTTAGACCATTTTTATGTCACTTCAAATATCATGACAATATATTTTCCTTATTTCATACTAGAAAATGAATGCAACTCAGCTGATTGTTTTTTATGTGTGTGACAAAAATCTTAAAGTATAACTGTGTTAACAATACATTTCTTATTTTATTGTTTATGAAATTATGAGAGCAATATTTTCAGCACATCTTATTCTATATTTAGTCACTACCTATCATTGAATAGCTTGATTTCACTTTCCTGTAATTACAAACCAGCCAGTAATTAAAGAAGTTTTTCTCTATATAGATCTTGTCTTCTTTTTGCTGTTATATACATTCAATAAACTTTTTCCTGTATCACTTCAACAATTCTATTATTTTATTCTCTAAATATTATTGGTCCCCTTGAGAAAATTCCTGTTAGCAGAATAGAAGTCTGCAATTATCTTTAGAGAATAAAATTATTGGGCATGTCTATCCTATGTGACTGTCTAGGAGAAGAGGAGTAAAGATTGTTATTTATAGTTATAGCATAGCATTTGTCATAAAACTATTCTAAAACTGAGAAGTTACTAATACCACTAAGCCTCTAATATTTGCTATTATGCAAAACATTTAAATTAACTGTTGTTTTTTTCATTATTCAAAGAAGCTTAGCTGTAAGCTTCTGAGAGAAAACTTTTTGGAGTTTGCTTACAGGCAAAAAAACTTTATTTTTCAATTTCATCATTTTCAGGAGCATTTTCATCACTTCCTCAGGAATGCTGCAATTCCTAATGCTGTATCTTCCCTTGATGATAGCTGAGAAGCTACAGCAGCCTCTCATCCTTTGTGGCTTCCCAAGTGACAGGATCCCCATTCCTTTGAACAGTCAATCAGATTCTTGGTCTGCTTAACTGGCAGACAGCTGGCAGAGTGAGAGTCCTGGGAAGCTGCACAAGCAGGCAGCCCATGCTCCAGCTGGAAATCCAGCAAGCCAAATAATGCCAGTTTTAGTCTTCCCAAAACTATTCTGTTAGCAAAAGATGGCTTTTTCTGTAGGAAAGAAATGCATTTTTCAAACAGTTCTTTTCAGTAGCTGCTAATGAAAAGTGAATCCAGTATTACTGAAAGTGCTTTCACTTACTAAAACACAAACTTCAGTAAGTCCATTCACAACAGGATAAGAGAATTTACCTATTAGTTATTTACCTATTTTGGAACTTGGAAATAAATCTTGAGTTTTCCTGAACCAGGATCATCGGATTGACACACACTTCCGTAGTGAGTTAAAAAGTGAATGAAAAGAGGGCGGGCCACTCAGGAGGACTACAAGGCTGTTGCGAGGCTGTGCAGGGACAAAATTAGAAGGGCCAAAGCTCATCTGGAGCTCAATCTGGCTACTGCTGTTAAAGATAACAAAAAATGTTTTTACAAATACATCAACACCAAAAGTAGGACTAAGGAGAATCTCCATCCTTTACTAGATGCGGGGGAAAACTTAGTTACAAAAGATGAGGAAAAGGCTGAGGTGCTTAATGCCTTCTTTGCCTCAGTCTTTAGCGGCAAAACCAGTTTTCTCTGGATACCCAGTACCCTGAGCTGGTGGAAGGGGATGGGGAGCAGGATGTGGCCCTCACTATCCACGAGGAAATCGTTCGCGACCTGCTACAGCACTTGGATGTACACAAGTCGATGGGGACGGATGGGATCTACCCGAGGGTACTGAGAGAACTGGCGGAGGAGCTGGCCAAGCTGCTTTTCATCATTTATCGGCAGTACTGGCTATAAGGGGAGGTCCCAGTCGGCTGGTGGCTAGCAAATGTGACACCCATATACAAGAAGGGTCAGAGGGTAGACCTGGGGAACTATAGGCCTGTTAGTTTGACGTCAGTGCCAGGGAAGCTCATGGAGCAGATTATCTTGAGTGTCATCACTCAGCACTTGCAGGGCAACCAGGTGATCAAGCCCAGTCAGCATGGGTTTATGAAAGGCAGGTCCTGCTTGACGAACCTGATCTCCTTCTACGACAAAGTGACATGCTTAGTGGGTGAGGGAAAGGCTGTGGATGTGGTCTACCTTGACTTCAGTAAGGCTTTTGACTTCTCAAAAAACTGGCTGCTCGTGGCTTGGACAGGCGTATGCTTCGTTGGGTTAAAAACTGGCTGGGTAGCCGGGCCCAAAGAGTTGTGGTGAATGGAGTCAAATCCAGCTGGAGGCCGGTCACTAGTGGCATCCCCCAGGGCTCAGTACTGGGGCCAGTCCTCTTCAATATCTTTATCAATGATCTGGATGAGGGGATTGAGTGCACCCTCAGTAAGTTTGCAGACGACACCAAGTTAGGTGCGTGTGTCGATCTGCTTGAGGGTAGGAAGGCTCTGCAGGAGGATCTGGATAGGCTGGACCGATGGGCTGAGGTCAACTGTATGAAGTTCAACAAGGCCAAGTGCCGGGTCCTGCATCTGGGGCATAACAACCCCAAGCAGCGCTACAGGCTGGGAGATGAGTGGTTGGAAAGCTGCCTGGCAGAGAAGGACCTGGGAGTAGTGGTTGATAGTCGGCTGAATATGAGCCAGAAGTGTGCTCAGGTGGCCAAGAAGGCCAACATCATCCTGGCTTGTATAAGCAGCAGCATGGCCAGCCGGTCTAGGGAAGTGATTGTCCCCCTGTACTTGGCTCTGGTGAGGCCGCACCTCGAGTACTGTGTTCAGTTTTGGGCCCCTCGCTACAAGAAGGACATGGAGGTGCTCGAGAGAGTCCAGAGAAGGGCAACGAAGCTGGTGTGGGGTCTGGAGAACAAGTCTTACGAGGAGCGGCTGAGGGAGCTGGGGTTGTTTCGCCTGGAGAAGAAGAGGCTCAGGGGTGACCTTATCGCTCTCTATAGGTACCTTAAAGGAGGCTGTAGCGAGGTAGGGATTGGTCTATTCTCCCATGTGTCTGGTGACAGGACCAGGGGGAATGGGCTAAAGTTGTGCCAGGGGAGGTTTAGGTTGGATATTAGGAAGAACTTCTTTACTGAAAGTGTTGTTAGGCATTGGAATGGGCTGCCCAGGGAAGTGGTTGAGTCACCATCCCTGGAGGTCTTTAAGAGACGTTTAGATGTAGGGCTTAGTGATAAGGTTTAGTGGAGGACTTGTTAGTGTTAGGTCAGAGGTGGGACTGGGTGATCTGGTGGTGTCTTCCAACCTAGATGGTTCTGTGATTCTGTGATTCTGTTAATATGTTGCCTTTCCAGAAAAGCAAGGATATGACTGAGAATAAGGGTAGAAAGAAGAAACTGATCATAGTTTGCTCTTTTTCTGGTCTCCTTGCTGCAGGGCTGACTTCGCAGTTTCTCAGTCAAACCAGTATGAGAAAAAAGCTTTGCTTATACACACAATCTGCATGCAAGACACTTATGCCCAGGGAACATGATGCTTCAAGTGCCTTTCACAGTATCATTATGTTTTTACTTCTGAAGAGCTACTTAAGTGAGTTTATGAAAAAACACACTTGGGAATAATCTTACTACCTAACAAGCAGCGCACATGCCTCACAATAGCCCTGGACTAAGCTGGCTACTGGCCAAAATATTTATCTTTGTCTTTAACCCTTTTTATTTTACCCAAGGTGCCAATCTGTCAATGTTTCAGCTCCCTAAAGCCAAAAGTCACAGGGCAATATTCTATCTCTTCATCTCTCCTTTCTGCCTCAGTGCCTGCCACTTCAAGGTAAGATGTTTAAATCTTATGGCAATACACCTCTGGCATTCTGAGTCCACAAGAGCACAAAATATCATAAAGAATACATGCTCAAGAACATGCTCTAAGTAGATAGGTCTTAAAATCTGATTTGAAATATGCCCAATTTTTGAAATATATGTAAAACTGAACAGGTGTGGGGTTTATTTGTTTGTTTGTTTGTTTTTAACCAGAACTGCATCTTTGCAGTGTGGTGTTTTGTTATTTTGGGATTTTTGATCACTTGTATAAATTCCATGTTGTGTAAATTTGGGAGCAATTTTCTGTAGAAAAGGAGATGAGCAATTGCTGTTAATGTCATCCAGTACAACATGGCAACATTCTGTAGGCATGGCATGTTAAACCCAGAACTCTTCCAGTGGAAACTTGCTATTATACTGGCAAGAAACACTGTGACTGGAAGAAGCATAATTTGTCCTGTAATTAAAGAACACAATCAATTAATCTTTTTGTAAATGCATCTCATAAACTGTTCTGGTTTTGTTTGTTTGCTTGTTTTCTTCTCCATCTTACTCCATAAGCATTTTATGCCCAATGAAGAATATTAGATGTTGTTAAGTTATACAAATAGGCATCTACAAGCCAGGTATTTGCAAGCCTCTTGAGGTTTGTTCAATAAAACTGTGAATTCCTTGCAACAGGAAAGATCAATTCAAAGATCTTGCGCTACTGAAATACAAGAAGTGACTAATTTAACCTTCCCATTGTAATGTCCCATTTGTTAACAGGTCTTTTGTTTTTCCTTTTCATATAAAAAAACCTAAAACATAACAACAAGTGAAATGGGAATCATTGCTTTTTTTTTTTCTTTGCAGCAACTCAATAAGATTACACTGATGAACCTACTAGAAGGTTTTCATTATAAATGGTTTAACTTTTTGCAGTTCCTTTTTGAATAAAATATTCTTCTTGCACTTTAATTCTGGTAATGAATACTGCCTATTTTAGTAAATTTTCTTTCACCTTCAAAAGGGAGATTTCAAGTGCCCTTTTTTATTTGAAGGAACATCTAGTAGCATGTGCTGATTATATATGTTGAACAAAACCTTACACAGAGTTACAATACCGATTCTCTTTAAACTCCAAGAATTGTATAGTATTGAATAGTAATTCACCAACACTCAACATAGGCTTCCTGCAGAATTCTATACAATAATCTCAAGAAATTTTCTATTTGGCAGCAACAATCACTAGTATATAAGCACATTCTGCTTTGGCTTGCGTTTTCCTATATAGATTTCCCCATGGAAAGATAAAAGATTGACAAGATAGGTGCTTACAGGCTATGTGGATGCTGAGACCTTTATGAAAGTGAGGAATAACAGAAGAGAATCTTATTGCAAACACAAGTGCAGAATAGCTCCAATAGTCAGAGCATTTGTCTCTGAAAAACAGCAAGAAGATTAATTAGGGGATGAAAGGATTCATGATGAACATGTATATCTCCATGTGATGTGGAGTTAATATCCCCCTTGGTTTTGGAAGCTCAGAGACAAAAGAGTTCCTTTCTGTTCTTTGCTACTAAGCCTCTTTAATTTGAACTCCTACAAAGATAAAGGTTTAGGATTTTGACTCTCTTGGGGAAGTTGTAAGGGGGGCAGTTGTGTCTCTGCTGCTAGAAAGCAAACAATTTCATCTGATATCCACAAATATTTCTGAGAATCTCCCTATTCCCCATTTTCCCTTTCTTTATCTCCCCACATGCTTTGTTGTTTTTTTGTTTGTTTGTTTGTTTTTGTTTTTTGAGCAGCTTTATGCCTCCACCATGCAGGAGAAAAGCTCAGTATATTTCTACTATCCCTTACTGCTTCCAGTGCTTTTCACTCATGGTCTCATCTCAATTACCATGTTGCTGGCTGGAGTAGGCAGAGAGCTGCCAACATATAATAATATTTATCCTCTCTGAGGAGCATTCTGGCCCATTACTCTTAACTGTACCTTACAGCTTCCCTAAAATTAAAATGTAATGTGCTAGCTCCCTTTGCAAAAAATATGGGAAGCTATGAAAATAATCTTTCATTTATATTTCACTAGACAGAGCTGCTCTAAAAACACACAAGCAGGTCAATAATATCTTTGCTAGACTTTTAATTTCTTACCTGAAACAAAGGAATAATGATGAACCATTAATGTTCACAGTTCTAGTGGGGATGAGAAACCAGAAACTGGACACATCCTACTGTACAGGAATGTAAAAGGCTAGTGGTTCCTGTCTTTTCTTTATATCCCTAAATGGGTAGCAGACAAATTTAATGGAAGACTATTAAAACAAGATTATAATGATAATGTATTTTAAGCTAGTAACAAAAAAAAAAAAAAGTAAATAAGTAAATAGGAGTCTGCAATATAGATGTAGCTGTTGCAAATATCTCAACTTATTACCTATTTCAGCACTGTGCTCAGGCCACAAGAAGGGAGATTGGTAAACCATGAGAACTATTTGCAAACATTTTAAAGTACTTTGGGAGCAGTCCTGAACTTGAATGTAATGGTGTGAGAGAATTATGTGAGAGCTTTAACCTCTTGGATATGACAAGAAGGAGACGAGACGCTCCTTACCTGCTAACCTGGTATCTAGCATAAATAGTCAATACCAGCTCATTCCCTCTCATTGCAACTTTCTAAACAATTAATATTGACCTCAGAGATCCCAGTTGTTCATACAGCCATGCCACAAACAAAATCTGTCTAGAAATGAACATCATCCAAAAAAAAAAAAGAGGAGTAGTTTTTAATGTACATCGGTTGCTCGATTCTGTTCCCTAAACAGAGACAGAAGGCTTACTAGAAGGGACATCAACTTTAGGAACAAATTAGGGAGAAATCCCACCTGCCAGAAAGTTTCTACCAGTGCCTGCTAAAAGTTACCACAAAACTATGATTTTTGTCGCACTTTAAAAAGAGTGATCATGAGGTATTCCTGATCACGACACTAATCCTGAGTCCTTCTTTATAGCCACGTTTCTCTATGGTTCCCAAGTTGCAGGTTGAGAGTGCCAGAGCTCAGATGCAGGACTCAAGTTTCAAGAGTGTTCCCGCCTTTTAGGTGTGGATACAAATTAGTATATGGCAGTTTTGGAGTACAAAAGCAAGCTAAATTGACTGCATCTTATCTTATAATGCCTTACTGCGTAAAAACTGAAGTTAAGATTTCAGTAAGAAGTGGGAATAAAATTGTTCTTGCAGGATAATCATGTAATTCACTTACTGATGGCTACAAGGTAAAATTCACTTTTCTAATTTTTATCTTGATAACTGTATGCTGACTAAATTTTTCCTCTTTTTGGTAATCTAATGTTCTAGAGGCTTTTTGCAATCTGTGGTTGAATATTTATTTCAAATTATACAACCTGAGCACATTTAAATGCCATCTACCACATAACAAACACTGATTTCCTGCTAAGAGATGAGGCAACTGCAGCAGCTACTCTGTTATTGTACCATGATGGCAGACTGCCAATACGTTCATTCACATTTGTAATTTCTGTCACTTGTGTAAAAGAGTAACAATCATGTGTTATTAGAATCAAATATTTTGATAAAATCTCAAATGTTCATTCAAGAAGGTTGTATCATCTTCCTTGAAGTTCTCTGGTGAAACATAGCTCTATTACATAAGCACTTAAAAAATATATAAATTAAATACCTTGCTATACCTTCATCTTTGAGCTTTTTTCTATGATAGGAAAACAATCTATTGGCTATACACACACACAAACAAAGAACAAAACAATCAAACAAGCAAAACCAAAAAAAATCAATCAAACAAAAATACACAAACAAACAAAAAAAGAAACAAACAAACAAACAAACCCCACAACTGTAGGGTACTTCATAAGTTTTTTAAGCATTTGAATGATTGTTCCTGTTAAGTCATGTCTTTTGCACAGAAAACAGAAAATAAGTGCATCATAATAAGCAAATCTTATTTTGAGCCAAGACCAATGTAGATTTTTTAATAAAGTGAAAACTTTCAGTCCCTTTGTAGACTTACAAGGTAATTGCCTAGAAAGGCTGATATTGTTACAGGTACTATGTAGATAATAAATGAGTGGGACATAAGATACTAGTGAAGTGGAAAACAAAGGATTGTTGGCACAGTCCCCATGATCTCTTCACAGGGCAATTAGAGACACTCTGCATTGTCAAAACATTTTCAAGATTTATTCACAAGTTTGAGGTAATCTACCTATGATTACTATTGGCAAAGGGGGAACTGGATTTTCTAAAAGTGTGCATTTTCTAAAAGTCTTAGCATATTTGTTTAAAACAGCAAATGTCTATATTTATTTTAATTTCATGGCAAATAGAGAAAAGTAATTAAATTCAGATAAGTTTTTTACCTGTGTCATTTCAAACTTTTCCATGCCTATACAGAGAAACTTAAGTGATACCTTAGAAGATTCTGCATATAATATGCTGCTTGTAGGAAAACTAAGAGTACTTATACTTTAGCCATGCTCTCTTGGCTGTTACTGCGCTATATCATCAGTAAATGGAGGTATTTTCTTTATGCCAGTCCCTCAGTTATCAATTCCAGCTCTCCTTTAAAGAAACTGAGGTAGAACATAGTAAGCAATGTGCATGCAGTTCTGAAGTACAACTCATTTGCACAATTATTTTATTGTTATACGTGCAATTAAGTACATGCATTTAAGAACTCTACTGTATTTCGTACTCTTTGATCTGTGGATGCAAGAGTGTCCTTGCAACTGAAGCACAGCCTTCAATTGGGAGGAGCAGTTGGTCACGTCTGTGGCAACTCGCAGGGACCATGTTTAAGGGTGTCTCTGCATGTGTGCTGTCAAGTCACCCATTTTCTTTCTGTAGGGTAAGCTTGGCACCATATAGAAACCACATGGATTACTTAGTGGAGGTGGGACTAACGCTGATACCATAACTAGATTTTCTGTCTCAATCGTAGCTTTGTTGGAAAAGAGAATACACAGTACAACTGCAGGAGAGGAAATGTGGCTCTTTGTGAACTTTTCTTTGCACTTTAATACGAGCCTGAGCTCATTCAAGGCTGAATCCTGAATGGATATTAACTAACCAGTTTTACATTAAGCACAATTAACTCCAATAAGGGATTTCAGTAAGTACAAATGCTGACAAAGTCAAATGCAGATACAAATTTTAAATTTGATGTTTGGCTTTTTTTTTTTTTTCCCTACTGGTGTTAAAAGAACAGATCAGAGTCCAGTTCTAGTGATGCTGCTTAAATAAAACCATTTTATTTAAGACAGTAATACCAGATTTACAGAAGAGTAATCTAGTTCCAACTTTCCTTCTCCAGTACACTCAATATTTTCCACACAAACAACTTAAGAAGTTGTTTGGCACTCAGAATTCAAATATACTACTTCTAGGAACATGACACAAGAATTACAATCACAATTAATGGCACTTCAATACTTTTCAAAGGAAAATATTGATGTCCAATGGGTAATCAGGAACTTACTAGATACTATGATCATTTTTCAATGAATGTCATCCATCTAAACTGGGCACACAAATTACACCAAAATTTTGGAGAACATACAAGAAAATGTGGAGTAGTACTGAAACAGAATATGCAGGATAACCAAACTACTGTATCTTGCAGGTACCTTTAGGAATGGTCTCATGTTTGATAAAAATGGCAAAAATCCCTGTGGGTTTTCAAATAAGTTGGAATGGTAGGGGAGAAATCTTATCCTTAATTTTGTGTATAATTTTCTAAAATGAAAATAACAGGTCTTTTCAACTCAGTAGCCTGTTTATCTCATTATATATCTATATGTGAAATGTAGTTATGTTTTCATAAACATAAACATGTTTTCATAACATAAACACATATTCATCCTCAACGTTCTCTATTGTGATTTAAAGGCAGGTTTTGGTATCGAAGTGTCAAAAATGAAGAATAACACCTAATTAGGTATATCAAGATTTGTTGTTTTCATTTACAACCAGAGATGACTGACTTTTGAAAACCTAGTTCTCTGGCTGAAGTTTTCACAAAAAAATGGGTGATTTCTACATGCTTTTAAGCTCTAAATCTTTTCAGTCAATAGCATAAAAACTGTTTCCCCAAAATGGCACTGTCAATAGGAATTACCAATAGTTACACTAACTAATAGAAGAAGCTCTTTCACCTAACTGTGACAATGGGTAAAAAGCACCATATATCCACATATCCTGATCTATACTGCATATGTCATCATGCACAGATCTAAGTCTCCTTTATTAGAGTTAACACACAGAAGTCATGCAGTCCACTATTCATATCTTTATTTTTCTTTGAAAATTCATCTGCAGATATGTCTCACTGGATGAGGACTATTAGACTTCCACATCTAATTTTCCAAGAAACAGGTGAAGTACTATGATTATCAAATTGAAACATCAAATATGAGATAGGGAAAGGTAAGATTATGACTGTTACATTAAACTCGTGGAGACAGCAATCTTTAACTTTCAAAATATTTATTAAAGATGATGAAAAGACTTCTGAAAAGTTTATCATTGTCATAAGGTTTTTAGAATCAATTTCAATGGCTCTGATCTTGAATGTAAATCTGATAATGAATTTATCTTCTGAAAAATAAAACTACCATATATATTTCAGTCACATTAAAAAAAAAATAATAATAATCCTGGTTTAATGGAAAGTAACTGAAAATGTCTTAAAACCAAAGAAAGAAATGAAACATTTAATCAATTTACAAAACTACTTTTCCCCTGCAAATGCCTTGTTCCTTCCCTGAAAGACTTCTTCATTAAAAAGAAAGATTTTTGCCTTGAAGGGACAAGCAATGTTTCTCAATTTTAATATGTTAATTAATTGCCAGATTATAATTTCTATGGAATTGAATTTGAATTCCACATTAATATTGAATGAATTAAGTAAGACTAATTTAATTGTAATGAATACCAACACATTTAATGATGATTGGTTGCTTATTTTAAGAAATATTGCATAATAAATATTTTAATTTTCTGGGGATTGCTGTTGACAATTTTAATTTTGTTTTATTTTTACATCAACTGAAAAAGTACCTTTAGGGTTATTTCTTCCCTTACCTGGAAGTGTCATTGATCGTGGCTGCTCTTTGGAAAAGCTGGAAAATGTTCATTGTTGTTTTAACTAGATTCTGTATCTCAGCTTTGCTGTAAAACTTCACTAATTCAATTCAGCAAAATTACTTATACTACCCTAGATGTTAATTTCAATGGAAGAAACAAAATCCTTTCTTTCAGAAAAGAAAAAAACAAAAATCCTCTTCCTCTTGTGTTAGCACAGGTATGCTAACAAACACACAAACAAAAAAGAAGGAAATAATTTTGGAAACTGAATTTGGAAACTAAATAAAACCTTGTAGGGTTACAATGCTCAGAGGGCCTTCAACTCTTTTACATGTAACTTGCTTTCTTTACACTTTTCCTTAGTAAATTCTTATACCTCAGTCTCAGTAATCTGCAGCACTGGAAATTACTACGTGTCTTTTCATGTTAAGTCACTAATGATCAGAGCAAATCTAGTCAATTCTATGCTTTAATTACAGGGGGAGGGGAAGGGAGGGGAGGGAAGGATGAAACTACACACACACACACACACACACAAAAAAAAAAAAAAAAAAAAAGCTAGGTGGATTCATTGATCTTACCGAAGGCTGCAAAAGAAAATAAATCCACATATTTCCTGGGTTTATGATCTTTTCTCCAAAAATATGGAAGGCAATGGTTCCCCAGAGAAAATTTACTATCTGGGGGAGAAAGGGGGAAAGAAAATATTATAGCTAAAGTCTTTACTATTTCTGTTCAATTAGCTCACAAGAGTCTTGAAGACAAAACCATAAGTATGCCATAGCTCTTCTACAGCAATTTATAACTTGAAATAACTGCCAATAAACAGAGATATTCCTGCCTGTGTTACGAATAATACCATTTTATAAATTAGCATATCTATTCAATATATTCACTAAGATCAGCACCACATAACAGTACAGCATTTAGCAATGACTATGAAGATTAGCAATACATTATTAATTCATGAAAATACTTCCTACCAGAGAAATCAACTAGTGACAGGTAAATATGAAGTGACCTCTTTTAAATGTGAAAAGGTTTTATTACAAACTCTAAAAAGGTTATTTGAATAATCTCATATATGTGAGATATCCGTCCAAAAAGGCACTAAAATATTCTACTTTCTTGGCCTAATCTTTGTTTATCATAACTTCACTTGGGAAAACAAGTTATGAATCATTACTTATTGATTGCCTTAAGTGCACTTAGAGTGCGATAGCATGGTGTGATCATATCTGTTCATAAAAAGTTGTGTAAGCAGATGCCTATCTTTATTTTTTATTTATTTATGTAATTAAGTGTGTGGCTGCATAAAGCTCTGTGCATATGAGCAGTAATATTATACCATTTTAACGTGGGTTTTACTGCTGTATAAATGAAGCCCATATTAAATTTACAAAGGTTACAAAACCATTAGCACTGATGGCTTTTAAGCAGTAAATGTTCACCATGACTCATACTTTGTTCATTTGTGCCATGTGGAAATTAAGTATTCTTAATTGCTGTAATGCACCGCAAGTTCTAACGCTTCTCAGCAACAGTCACATAATTCCCCTGTAATTTGAGTAAAGTATTCTAATTGATTAATTGAGTTTTCTTGTAAGATTGCACAGGAGTTTTAGATGCAAGAAGGTTATCCTTGTTCCATGTAACAAAAAAATGCTTGAACCTGCAATATGAAGTAATGTTATCAGTGCTGGGTGAAAGTACACAGCAATACAATCTAAATGAGATGACCATTTTTGCTGGCAACAAGTAGCTTGTAATTTACATCAAACATGCACTATGGGAGGTGAGAGGAGATAAAAGCTTTTTTTTTAATGCCATTTAACATTTGCTGTCATCCTTGTTCCTTGAGCTGCCTATCATTTATACAATCAATTTTTGTTTTGTTTTTGTTTTACTTGGTGTAGTACTTCTCACTGCATAAAAACATGAAACAGGCAAATCCTGACGTAAACAATTGGAAAAAAAAAATGTTAAAGAGATTCCGCAGTGTTAGGAAGACTGTAAAAATGGGGGGTGGGGAGAAAGAGTGAGAAAGAGGGAGAGAGGAAAAAAAGGCTCCAATTAAAAAAAAATATATATATATATAAATAAAGTTTATTTTTGCTTTAAAAATGTTCTTCTTAACATTTTTTTTAAATGTTTGAAGTTAATAATTAAGTTAACAAAGCAAAATACTGCTAAATCCATCAAGTCACCAGATTATTTAACTGACCTGAACCCAGGCCACCTACAGGGTGACCCCAGAAGTTCTGTCATTATGATGGTGAGCTGTCTAAACTAATTCCATTCCAGCTGTTAGAAGGTAGGAGCTAAAATGCATACATGAGCTCCAGAAATTATTTCATACATAAAAATAAATTAAATTGAATATTTAATTCTTTTTATAGGATTTCTCTTACTTTCTTACTTATCTTATTTTCTTACTTACTTTCTCTTATTTTTTGTCATTCTATTTGGAAAAGGGGTGACTTGCCCATGGGGTTCCAGGTGAGGAGTGGTAGTATTTCAAGCACATCACAGACTATTATTAAATTTTGTGTAAATGTAAATGTTCATGTAAAAAATATTAAGTTAAGAGTAAAGCTTTCAGAGGCATTGTCGTCAGTAAAGTAGCTACATATTTTGTCTGGTTTATCTGAAATGTGACCTCAAGTGTAAATAAAACTTTGTTTTGACAGTATTTGCTGCCTTTTCTGACAATTAAGAAAATGCTCATGTCTGCAGGAAAAAAAAAAAAGTCTTAAGGCTTATCTTATAATTTTTTTTTTTTTTCCCTGGATCATGCCTGGTTCCCTACCCTGGAATGACAGATATGTTATTCCACAAATCTCATCTAATCTCATCAACTTTACGCAACTTTCAGAGATCTGGAATGAATTCAAGGGAACATGTTCTTCCCCCCTCCCTGCTCTGTCCTTGTTTTCCTTTCCTAAGGTTTGAATTCCCTCAGAAGTATGTTATCCTTCTTTTAGAGTACGGATGTTGGTTTGTCTCTCTCCAGCAGCTTTTGATGGCACAGAAGAATGCTAAGAACTCAATATTTAGTTTACCCATTCTACTGAATTGGGGCCTCAAGTTTGGGCTTAGTCATAGGGTGCAAGAAGGACAAGTTTTTTTCCCTTTTCCACCTCCTCATAAACCTAGGTCCATGAGGAACCATTCACTCCCCTTGTTTCATTATTTCAGCCAAGGATGTGGTGCAGACATCTGCAAAGTCCTCCCTGCTCATTCTGTATGGGCAATTATGCTTTAAAGTACTCAAAGCAATATCACAAAATGACAGGGTTGCCTGCCAACACCAATATTTTCTTCATAAGGCACTTATCCGACTCTTCACTATACTTTTATAAAGATCTCAGAGTTTAGAGGATTTGGATTTTTTTGGAAAGCATGTACGACTCATTTCTCAGCCACAGGACAGAGTTCGAGGAGGTTTAGAGGTTTATTGCAGAATTCCTGGTTAGGCTTGTACTGTATGAGCCTAAAAAAAAAAAAAAAAAAAAAAAAAACCACCTTGGGCTAACAGGCCATTTGAATTAAAGGTATGCAGCCAACACTTGCTTTACTGAAAATATTTAATTCTCTCTTTTGTTGCTTTCTTTTTTTTTGTATTTCTGTATTTCTGAAAAATACACATTTCCCCCCCATCCATGTGGAGTTTATTCCTAATAACGCCTGCCTCTCTGTCACACCAGCTCACAATTTGTATCACCCAATACACTAAGGGCCACAATTCATTTCAGTCATGGTTCAAAGCCATCCTGAAATAATCACAAAGTGACACTGTGAAATTACTGTAAAAAATTGTGCGGCAGTGTCATGACATTTTATAATTGAGACCTCGAGTACTCATAGCTCTATCAAAGCCCATAAGGAGGAGGGAAAAAATTGTGTTTTGACAGACATAGCAGCTTGAGATGTACAAGCAAGATTGTATAAAGTCAGCCATGTAGAAAGTTATCGGATGTTCCAGTTTGTGCCCCCATGAAATTGGCACAAATCATCTGGATTTGACTTTAGGAAGGTGGTTAGGAGTAACATGAGAGAGTAAACTAGGAGGTAATGGCCACTCAATGACTTAACCTATGTCACAGGGCAACTAACATGTCAGCAAAGAATCAAATAAAGATGAACGAGCTTATCAGAGGACCATGCACTGCCTCATTGGGCCCAATTTAATTAAACAGAGAAGCTGTTCATATAGAAAGATTAATAGATCAACCACATACAGTAAGTGCAATAAAAGTAAATCAGAGCAACACTCAAACAGCATTACAGACAGCTGCTCTGTAATGCTTTCTCTCATAATACTGATGAAAAGCATGAGATGAAAAGAATCATTTGCTAGAAAGTGCCTCCATACCAGCCATGTACAACTGGTGGGTAAAGGTCTGAGCTTACACGTAATACACTGGAGGTGAAGCTGCTGCATGTACAAACTAGCTACCTGGTGAAAATGAACATTTTCATAGTCAGTCATCTTCTCTGAAGCTTTCTCTGAGTGTGTAAATTATGTTCCCTGTTTGGGAAGAGGACTCAAACATGTCTCCTGAAATATCGCTTATATGAAGTCACTTTCCTACAATGAAAATATTATTCTCTGGATAAGAACAGCATTTTCCTTTGGTGATAGAGGAACCAAAAATATAAGCACATTTAACTATCCAGAAAAAAAAAATAAATAAAATAAATCTAATACAAAGAGAACTTTGAAAAAACAGCCTAGCAAATAATTTACTGTTAAGAAAAGAGGAGAAAAGGGGGGGAGGGTGGAGGGGTAGGAGGAGGCATGAAATGTAAAACAGATCATGTTTATTTAGAAAAAAAAAAAACAGATAGTAGCTTTTCATTTCTGGTTCATAAATGACAATTCAGGGTTTACTTTCAGTTTGACAATATCAGTTTTGTATTCTGGATCACTGTATTTCACTGCAAGGCAACACAGTCTAGCAGAGACTGTGTCTAGCAGAGAAATTTGTTATTTGCTATGTTAAAGTATAGAAGGAAAAGCCCATGTTTTGAAGTAATGAATGCATGAGTGCCTCTATGTATTAAAATGCTGCAGTATTCTCTTTCGGTACCTTTTTTTCTTTTTTCTTTTTTTCATTCCCAGGGGAATTACTGACTTTAAGAAAGGAATTTGGACCCTCAGAACCCAAAGGGACAAGCAAAATGAAACACTTGTGCAATTTTACCTGTAATTTGGAATCCAACCTTTTTTGTTTTGTCACTTTCACAACACCCACCAAATAAAAGGTTCTCTCTGCTAACTACTCCTCTACATAACAACAGCAGAAGCAGTAGCAGCTTGCACCTCACTTTTTAGTTATCATCGACGGGAGTGTCCAACAGGTAGCAGCATGTTTCATGAACGAAACAGCCCTGCCACTGTGGCACCCTTTTGTTTGGGCTGAACCAATACAAACACCATAGGTGTAAGTATGCCATTCACAACAGGCTCTAAAATTTCACAGAAGAAATGTTTCTCATCCTCTCTTCCTTGGTAAAGCTGTCTCTCTTGAGTAGAAGCACATACTATAACAAATATAATAAATACATATCACTAAGAAGTTCCATAGTGATTCCAAATCAGAAAAATTAATATAAAAAAAAAAGTTCAAACTTTCTGTGAGTACCAAGTGCTCTTGTCCTCTTGCTTACCCAGAGGTAAGTAGCTGGGGCATTCTCCAGGCAGGGCACTGTGGCTCTGAGGGACACAATCATGATCCTCTTTTATCATCACTAAGATGAAGTTAGGACTAAGAGAACCCCTGCCTTACCTTCCACTGGAAGCACAGAAGCTGGGTAGGAAATGCATCCAGAGCCTTTAAAAGTCTGCACACACAAGAAAGTAGTGCTTCTTTCCCCTCTCTGTGGCTCTTCTGATCTTTTGGTTTAGGGGAAGAATCATCTACTATGTCATCTTTAATGGTAAATTATCATGTGCATGTATAAATTGAGTCCAGATAAATAAGAGTATTTTTTATTTGTGATTGTTTGAGCCAGATTTTTGGCTGCCTACAGTTTTGCCCTATTGCTTGAATGGCACAACGTTCACTTGCAGGCTGGGCACGATGACAAATGAACAGTGGTTTAGATGTGCAGCTTCACTATAGAGAAAATTATATTTTCCCCAATGTGGAAATTCTTCCTTTTTGTATCACTGAACAGTACAACCACCAGTTCCTTTCAGCATGACAGAGGTGTATCGTAAGATAAATCAGAATAAAATGAAAAACAAACAAATACAAAAATCGGAAGAAAAAAAAAGAATAATGGAACTACTACTTGATGCAGATAAAGTAAGCTCTTTAATAAAAAGTTTCTGAGCACCTATGAAAATGTTGGCAAACTATAGAAGAGGAAGAGTCTAGAATTATTCATAGTCATTATTCATAGTGAGGAATGAAAAGAAATGGGAAGCGAGGAGAGATTATGTAAAACCATTTTCTGTTTAAAGCTGATGTAAAAAAAGCATGTGATGTATTTTGTGAGAATTTCTTTAAACCTATCAAACACACCAGTTATCTGACAGTAAGACTAAAAGAAATTGAAAGTTTCCTCTCAGCTACTATCTGTTCTTGTAATGAAACAAAATCAATGCAATGATTTTTTTGGTTGCTGTGAACAGAAATCTCAAAATTTGGCTCAATCATAGCAGTGAGCTTGCAGGTTTTCCTCTACGAGACTGTAGTTAGCATGGTGTTATCAATAAGTCTAAGAGAATCTGTTTCCCCTCTGTCTGCATGAATCATTGTTCCTTCTATGAATGCTCCATTTAGTCATCAGTGTTTTGTCAGTTGGGGACACCTTCTATAAACAGGAACAGCAGGAATATTCATTTCATTTTCCATGGTGAACCAAGGGACAGAGAGTTGTGAGATGAAAAGCATCATGTGTGAGAATCTGAGTGCTGATACCATGATTTCATTTCAGTAGAGCTCAAGTCAGACAAGTCTTCTGGAAACAATGACAAAAACCTCACAAATAGCTCTTTAACTCATTAAATTCCCTTCAAAGACCCATCCCTCACACACAGACATACACCTCTGTGACCCCCACCATTTCTTCACAATCAGCAATGTCTATGGCTACATGAGCTCACCATATAGAGATATACATCTTGTAAATTTTATCTTCTGCACATCAGTTTACAATTGGCTTCATGAAGGAATGAGCAGGAGTACATAAATAAGCATCCCTCAACTCGTGTGCTTAACTGCAGCTCCTTAGTTCTCTGTGTTGCTGGAGTTGCTCCTCACATGGGCTGTAAGGAAGAAAGCTTAGCATGTTCTTGCTTCTGTGTCTACTGAGCCACAAGGGGAACTATTCTGGCTGTCCTTGCCACATAGCCACATGCAACCTCAGGAAGTCAAAGCAGGGAACACAAGGCCTGTGCTCTCTCAGGCACATTTTCTCCCAATATTGCCAAAGCAGCTTAGCACAAAAAGCTTTTCTCAGTCTGCTTCATATCTTGAATAGAAGAAAGGACAGAGAGTAAAACAGAAAAGAGTAAAAATAAAATTCAATTTTGGATTAGGAAATGACGGTGATTTTCTTGTTTGTTCTTAATGTGCCTGACCAAGAACTTGTTCCTGAATAAAAGTGAACTTATTCTGAAATGAATACTGTTTTACAGCAGGATTCAGCTACTTTTCACCTTCTCTTCTCCTCACGAGAAAATTCTGAATTCACCA
This sequence comes from Anser cygnoides, assembly GCF_040182565.1. NCBI lineage: Eukaryota > Metazoa > Chordata > Aves > Anseriformes > Anatidae > Anser > Anser cygnoides. Next base: position 49,725,303 of record NC_089874.1, read on the forward strand.
AGATCAGATTTTGCCAGAAAAACAAACAGAAATGTTTTATTTGCTTGTTTGTTTGTCAAAGAAAATTGAATATAATAGTTCCAGTTGGAAGGAGTCTACAAAGATCATCGAGACCAACTGTCAAATTACTTCAGGACCAACCCCAAATTAAAGCATATAATTAACAGTTTTATCTGAATGCCTTTTAAACAAGGACAGGCACAGGGCATCAACCACCTGACTAGGAAACCTGTTTTAGTGTCTGACCACTACCCTCTCAGTAAAGATTTTCCTAACGTCTAGTCAACCTCATCTAGCACAGCTTTGAGCTATCCTCATGTGTCCTGTCGCTAGGCACCATGAGAAAAGATGAGCACATTCCTCTCAACTTCCCCTCCTCAGGAAGGTGTAGAGAGCAATGAGGTCACCTGTCAACTTCCTTTTCTCCAGGCTTAACAAACCCAGTGTCCTCAGCCTCTCCTCACAGGACATACCTTCCAGCCTTTTCTACCAGCTTTGTTTCCCTCCTCCGGATGCATTCAAATAAATACCTTAACATTCTTTTTATCTTGTGGAGCCCAGAACTGCACCCAATATTCCAGGTGAGGCCACACCACCCCTAAACAGAGTGGGATAATCACATATTTTGGCTGGGTGGGTATATATAAGAAAGGCAAAGGAAATGGAGGTTAGATCCTAAGAGGATGAGGTAAAGTATGTCTTGCAGAACAAGAGCAACAACAGAAAAGCTTCCTCACTTTCTTTCTTTGGACAGCTAAAGGGAGAACTAATTCAATATGTGTAGAGGCAGGTTTAACAATATCCTCTATTAACGGAATTTCTTCACAGGATAGTTACATGATGCAGATGTGATGAGTATTATGAGATAATGTACTTTCATTTTCCATGTGGTAGCTGCCCCGTTTTGCATGACTTTAAGCATGGTCTGGAATGAAAGATATTTCATGTGTGTTTTTTTTTCAGAGGGATGTTCTCACACTGTTGCTTTGTGTTCTTCCTGAAAGTTTATGACTCAAAAAGTGGGCATGAGCTTAGGTTTTCCACTCTCCAAAAAGCTAGCCACTAAGCCAATGGTCCCAATTTTGTTTTGCAGATGAGCTGCTTTTGAGAAAATTGGCTATACAGTATATTTAACCATGTCCTTTAATGAACTGTGATGCACCACTAACATGCTCTTTATGGGCCAGGAGTGCAGGTCGCTGATTGAGAATAACTGCATCAGCCAAAGTAGAGGATTTTCCCAGGGAAGGTCCTTTCAGTCCTTTTGACCAGAAATTTTCCAGTTTGCATGAAATACCGCAAGTGAGAATAATTCTTTATCATATTGGATATGACACTTCCCTGAGTGTTACAGAGGAATGCTCGAAGGGGACTGTTTAAGAAGTAGTGCTACACTTTAGGTAGTTGCCTTAACCAATGGACAGTTGAATAAAACAAGATTAGAACAAGAGAACAAGGATATGTCTTCTGTCAGTGTGGTGAAGCCAGCAACACCCAGTTCTTTGAAAAATCATTTCCAGCTGTAGATATATGGTGGATTTGACTCAAATTCCCAAGTGGTTTGTAATGACAAACCCATCTTTTTAAGTAAAAAAATTATTTGTTTTAAAAGATGTTTTTGCAATGGACTAACTATAATCTGTCCTTAATAAAATGAAGATTTCAGCAAGATATATGTGTATATATATATACATATATATATATATATGGGCTGGTCTTTAATATTTCTCCATAGTCTCAATAGTCTCATCAGGTAACTGAAGGCTTCCTTTAAAAACTGGGAACATCAGATAGAGCATGACTTTGACAGGATGGTCCCAGTGCTACTTTTCAAATTGGAAGCAATGGGATGCTATGCCCAAATGATCAGTCCTGTCAAAAATCACAGTACACCATATTAGGTGCAGTGTCAACAATTACAACAATTTCATTTTTTAAATCTGCAGTAAGATCTACTGTCCCACATATGTACCCCCATATGGCTCATGGCTATCTGAATACCAGGATCAGCTGTAGTAGCTCAGAGATCCCTGCATAAGGTTCATTCCACCCAATAGGTACATCCATGGGAAGCTAGGTTCCTGTTTCCTTGGCATAGGGTTTAGATTGCCTTAAATACACCTGCAGTTGCACTGCTGGCTTATAAGAATATTTCTCCCTTCCTAAATTTTCACTTCGTATTACTCCCAACAAAATTAGGGGGAATGTCTTGAAAAGAAAGACTTATTTTAAAGCGAGGGGTGGTGGTAAATGGAGTAACATACAGTCCCAATTTATATTCTGTTCCAGAATTTATGTAAAACAAATTCTAATTACAGAATTTAAATTACCACATGCTTTGTACACAATGGAGGAAACATCCCTTCTCCATGCATTGAAATCAAATGTGATTTTGTATAGACAACTCTGATATATGTTTTGCAAACATCCCCTAAAATGTCATTACACTGTGGAAGGATTAAAACATTGAATCATGTGGTGACCTTTCAGTAGAACAGAGAGTTTAACCCTCAAGCAAAATTTACTGTTGAGAGTTCACTGTCTCTTAATTTAGTGCACTTCTTACTATCAAGCAGAATGCAGAATTACATTTTTGTCTTTTATTACCACCAAATTAATTATGTTAAAGTCACTGTTTGGGTAAAAGTAGCATATTCTGAATCATGTTTGGTCTATTTTGAATTTCTGCTGGCTATTGCATTTCATTACCCATCAAGCTATATAAAACTCAGCATATTTGGCTCCTAAAATATGGCAGGAGTTTGCCTACAATAAAGGCATAGCTTAGGAAGACATCCTACTGAACAGATGAAAGTAGTGATATGATATATATAGTATATTCTTGCTCATATATTAATGATGATTAACCCTATGCTTCTGCTGGACTCATAAAGTGAATTGTTTTCAGATAAAATGACCAATAGTTTCTCTTCAGAGGAATCAATTACCCCTTTTTGCTTTTTAATTTCTGTATACAGCTACATGGGAACAGAAACAAACCCCCAGAATGATAGAAAGGAAGGAAAGAGGAAGGAAAAAAGAAACAGGAAAAAGCACACCTCCTAAACAATGCCTCTTTCTGTGACAGCAACTCTCTCTTAACAGCCTCAAGTGTTTAACATATTGAAACAGTTCATCTTCCTTCAATGAACTTTAATAACTCTGCCAGGTAAGAAGCTATGCTCCATACTTCTTCATGTTGTCTTTTCCCTTCAACATATCTATACTGATCTCCTCATCTGGTCAACTTTACAGCTGCGGCGTTTGGAGACCAGTGAGCACAGTTATTACCGTCATCAATAACCTGTCCCACTTTCTCCTCTTCATTTCTCAACCCTTCTCTTTCCCCTTCAAAATCTAATAATAGCTCCTTGCCATGATAGCTGATCAATACAAGAGGGCACCTGTTCACTTTACTCAACACACCATGCTAAAGTAACATGACAAAGGAACAAATATGATTCTGCCTGAATTGTGTCAAATAACAAGAAAACTATCCAGGAAGTTTCCCTTCAGGGCAAATTTCATGAAACGCTACAGATAACCAATTTTTAGACATAGAACTAATCTCTTTCATCTCACTTTCTCTTTTGCTTCAGGTATGATAGCTGAAAACATTAATACAGACAAACTTCAGCTGTTTGTTTCAGCACTGGAGCCATTGCAGCCTGTGAGTCAGCCTACTGTGTTAACACCTAAATCACCATAATGACTGAAATGAGGACAGCATAGCATTCACCACCACACAGAGTGGAGCCATTAATATGCAAGCACAAATTAGCTTTAGAGGGTTTATAAAACCACAAGAAGCAAAACATTTGCACATCCACTTTGACTAGTAATTTTTTTAAGGAACGTCAATTTGTGTTTTAAAGAATTGGGTCCATATTGAACATTTTCCACAGGAATGCATGGACACATTGTTATCAGTTGTTTGCTGAAACTTACAGACAAGACATTTTATTGTATATAAAACCATATTGACTGTATATTTGAGATGTATGTTCACGAACACAGACACTTACTAAAAATGCAGTGTTGTAGATTAAGCACTCTAATAAACCAGTGAAAATATCTGATACAAAATATTACTACTCAAGTAAATTAGAACTGCTGAATCACTGTCCAGGCAGGAGAATGACAAGAGTCCGTAAGGAAGTAAGAGATACTAAGAGAAAGAAATCATTTTAGTTTATCTGATTATTATCAGTGATTTTCCTTATTAAACTCTTATTAATAAAAGACTCAGAAGTAGATCTAAAATTTTATATTAGAAAACATTAGATACTCACCTAACTACTTCATTTCCACCCTCGCAAATAAATCATTGCAATTAATCAAGGTTTTGAAGCCTTCTCTGTGCAGAGGACATATGCCTCTGTCAAACAGTCCAGGCATTTTCTGCATAACGGTATTAATACATCCCAAAACAAAAGTAAAATGTGATACAATATATAAATGCCATATTACATGGTCAGATTTAACTTAATTATTTCCTTCTCATCCCAATTTTGTGTTTTAGAAATTAAAATATCTGTAAGTTACTTTTGTAAAGTGACAATCAATTCTAAATCGGAGAGATCTCATTTTATTTTCTATGCAATATTAAACCACCATTGTAAGAATTTAAGTATAACAATATGCTTTGGAAAATGCTAGTAGTTTGCTAAGCATGGTCTGACTTTTTAAATGCATAGCCTGGAACGACTCAAAAGAAGCTTACATTACAATACTTCAGAACGCATTTACATTGTAACAACTGAAATTTCAGGACACAATTAAATTTCATTTTCTATTTTTAATTTTGATCAATGTTTTCATGTGACATTTATACTACTGAAATTATAACAAAAGGATATCTTAAGAGGTTGGCTGGTATTACAAACTATATCATGTGACATTAGAGAAGTGTTTTATCTTTTTGATTCTAATGCTAAAACTGACAACAATAATTGAAAAAAAAAAGAAAAAAGAAAGAAACAAAAGTTTATTATTGCCATTGAATGTAGTTACATCCTTTCCCCTATGATTTCTCTTTAGTGTGTGCAGTTAATCATAATCAAAATTATTTTTAAAAATAATAATTATAAATAAATAATTATAAATAAAAATTATAATTCATCACTTTCTTCCTGACTTACTGTAGTACAACATTTACAGTTTTACATAAATTTAAAGATAGCTCTCCAGCTATGGAGGTTCAGAGATTATGTTGCTGTTCTGTGATTAAATATGTCAATGCCTAATACTGATTATCTGTGGTATTTTTTAAAACTACAATCACAAAATGTAGCTTTAATTAGATAAGAGAAATATTTTCTCTGGTGATCACATTGTCATTTTAGTTTGAATTCTAAATTGTGGCAGACAAGGAAAACTTTGCACTACATACTAATTTTATTTATTTATTTATTTATTTTAATAGCTGTTTCTTTTCTTTATTTGTCTAAGTTAAATATGTATGTTGCCATATCTACAAAATCCAGTGCAAGCCTTTCTGGACTTAATGGGCAGGAGATTTTATTATTATTATTATTATTTTCATTAAGTGAACGACTTTTCTATATTGATTTATTTTCTATATCTAAGCCAAGTTATTACAGACATTTTGTCATGTGCTGGAGAAGCAGTACTTTTTCACTCATCTGATTTGCTTTTTTTATGGCTGGATGAACATCTGCCTTTCTGTGTTCTCTGGTATTTCTGACTGGCTGCAGTGACACCTACTGATGGCAGAATCATTGAATTGATGGTGAAGATGGCCAGTCCAGTTCATGGAATTTCACATTTCAGAACAAGAGAGAATAACCCACAAAGAACCCATTGGCCACAGATAACACAATCATCCCTAAAGCTTTTTGTCACTGTGAATCAAGAATTAATTCTCCCTCTCCACTCAGCAATAGCAAAACAAGAAACAGACCTGATAGCAAGACCTGATGATCTAACCAGTTCTCTCATTTCCTAATACTTGTCTCTTTTCTTTTGTTTCCAACATGTTTTTGTAATAAAAACTATTCTGCCACCCTAAGTTCACTGTAAACATTTCAAAAGACAGACAGGAATCTCCTCTCCCACCTCTACCGCACTTTAGTTCACGCAATACTATCAGTAGCAAACAGTACAGCTCCGGCTGCAACCTAAACCACAACACAATTAACAAAATAATTACTCCAAGTGACACTGCATCCTGCTCATAGTTAAGTGGTTTTTAAAAAATAATGTTAATTTCCACTCTTAGAACATCTGTGACCCATTCACACAGCGGCTAAGCTATAACAACATTATTGTTTTTAAGCCAATACATACTCTCACTCCACTACACAGACTCACGCGTGTACTCCCTCCTTCTCCCCAGCACATACATGAGCAGGACACATATCTTTTTCTTTTTACCTTTCTGGCTTTGGAAAAATGACAGAAAGTATCTTAATTTAAGACAGTGACTCTCAAGGTGCTCATTTTCACTCTGCTCTGGCACAATATGCCTGCAGTCAGTGTTTTTCTTTACTGGTGCATCATATGGTAGCACTGAGACTAGTTTTCAATTTTTCATTTTATTTAAACTGAACATTTTCTCTGTTTTTTTTTCTTTTAATTTCTTTTACTCTTGAAGCATGAAGGAGAGTTGTTCATTCTTTTCTCTATGCAGCATGAGTCTTTTTCATTTGATGCTGGCTCAGGGTCAAATATTCTTGTGTTATTAGTCTAAAATCTTTGCAAGGTGAAAAGCAACTCTGTTGGGAAACCAACACACTGAAGAGCGCATTATTTTTGGTAGTAATTAACTTTAATCTTGCAGATGAGCTCAAATGAAGGTGTAAACAAAACATGAAAATTTAGAGCACCGTCTTTTTTCACCTGAAATATGAGAACTCTGCATGTATACCTTTACTTGTATAGTATATACTGCAGTTATAAAGCTGGCAAATTGAAGAACATTAAACATAATATAAACAAGTAATAAGAACTTAATTTGCCCAAACTGTCAAAACTATTGCTGCCACTGCCGCACATGACACAACTCATCACTTCATCACTATCGCCTCAGAACAATACAAGTTAGCTTTGAATAGCTGTCCTTAAAATACTGCAATAGAATACAAGTGCATGTCACCCATTAACACAATCTCAAAAAGTTAAAAAGAGTTGTGCTCTAGGAACCAATTACAATGTTTGCTACTCACTAGTGCCACCACATGGAGTGATATTTGAATATAATCCAACTATTAACAGATCCAGGGAACTGTCTGTAAATAATACATTGTATACCATACTTCAGTAAGGCAGCAGAGAAAGATATATAATCTTCTCTCCACTGTGTGAAGCTCAGAATGCTTCCTCATGAAAGTGGAGATGTCCCATTTCTAAGAGCATGAATGCACTGTAGTAAAAGCAGAACAGTCAAACTGCTTTATTTCTCCAATAAAAGAAAGAACCATTTGGTAAAAGGATGCATTACACATTTTCTATTTAAATCAGTTTATAAGAAACAGATGTTAAGTTTCCTTTGGTAAGAAAAAAAGAGGGGTTATAAATGAATTAAAGTGACTTCTCAGTGGATCTCCTACTCTTCTTTGTTCCTTTAAAACTTCCCATCAGAAGTGAAGCAAACTGAAATTTAAGGTAGTATAATAAGATAAAATAAGAAGGACAAATTATATTTAACTGCTGGTGCCATAAAACATGTCAAAACATCCTGTCCTATAGCACAAGAATCAAAAGTGTGCAATACAAATTCTGATTAAAACAAAGGGACTGGCAAACATAAATACATATGGTATTTCCCTATGCCGGCAAATACAGAAGAGACACAGAAAAAATGATTGTGTAACCAACCTGCTGTGGTGTAATTTCAGTTTCCTGTTCAGCTGAAGACAAAGTAAAAGCTGGCTGCAGCACTTGTATGAAACAGGCTTACAGGAAATGTTTTGGGGACAACGCTGATCTAGGCTAGGGGGTACATTTAACATGTAAGACACTCAGCCAGCTCTAGGCTTGCTTGCTTTCTTCTTACCATTCTTTATGCTTAAGAGTTGTTGGCTTTCCCCCCTCCCCCCAATATGTCACTAATGTCTTCATAAAAGCTTTCATTAAATATCACCCCCCGTGGTCTCAGGACAGTGTTTCACACACAGCCATTTCAGCACAGGCGGGCTTGGGCTCCGTGCAGGAATTCTGTCTCCCACATGGCTCCACTGAACTCATCCTTAACGATCTACTCCCGCTTACCTAACTTCAACGCTATTTTTCCTGAGACTGCATTAATGAATCCAATAAATAAAGCATTGTATCACCCATGCAGTATAGACATTAATTTTAGAACAAAACATTAATCAATTTAAATTTATGTACTAATGCAGACACAATCAATTTGAACTTCTTATGACAATTAACAAAGCTTTTGTTACATCCCTAAAACACACTGACCCATCAATTATGGTTTGCATCAAACTAATGCTAATGGTACTTCCTTCTTCCTTAGGCTGTTGGCACCCTACCTGATTGGTCAATTTCAATGCAGCAGATCAATTAATATAAATTATACATGCACGGAAAGATGGGTTAATATCATAAGTTCATTTAATTAATTGTGTTTGATTAAATGAGGTACTTTCATTAGCCCTCTTAGCCATGCACCATATATACATCATAATCCTTTTACAAGCTCAGCCGCCCAGACACAGACCTGACATTGGGAGCATATTCAAATTACCAGCCGCAGCCATGCAAACCTCCCTGCATAATTAACAACTAAACGAGCTGCAGTCACTTAAGCTGAAAAGAAAACTGTTCACATCAACCTTTCTGATACTGTTTAAATTGAAGATGTCATGGGTAAAACAAAGGTGAACAGACAATGGTAATTAAAAATTAAAAAGGACAAGGGGGATTTGCTACTAATGGAAGCAAAATGAAAAGAGGGCTAAGAACCTAGTTCTTAAAAAAAAAAAAAAAAAAAGGAAAAGGAAAAGACGAAAAGGATGCTGGTGTTAGGTGATTCCGCTCTTGCTCTTATGCAAGTGAGCCAGGGCAAGCAAAGTATGTCAGGCTTCAGAAGGAAAATGATAGCTTAGCACACATATCACCCTCTAGCTAAGTGTGAAATACTAATACAGGCATGGCAAAGCACTTAATTTTTACTCTATATGGGAAGCAAAATATTTCTATAGGAAACATTGCATTTTCCCCAATTTAAAGAGCAATCTAAGACCTGTCTCCTTGGCTCACCTACCTGCTGTGAAAGGAATTCTTTACAATGATCTTTCCTAGAAGTAACATACCCAGGTCCCAACATGAAAAATACATAATCTGAAGGAAGGTTTTTTCTCTTAATTGGTTCAATGCCTGCTCTTCCTGGCAGTTTCAATTACAGCTGTGCTCAGGACATAGTGAATGCTCTACACCTGCAAGAATATAAGCATGAATATGAAACCTCAGAACAATTTGCAGACTACAATAAGCAGTGTCTCTTTGTAACAAAAATATTGGGATGATATCCCGATGACACTCAACATGTGAAATATGAAAGGAATGTATGACAAAAGACCATAAGGATTCAGAGTTTCCAGCTGTTGGTTCATGATCTACAGTAAAAAGACATATTCATTACTATTATTTTCCAAACAGGAAAGTGCAGGTACAATTTTTCAAACCGGCAGCATATATTGTGGAGTTTTCCCAATAATTTCAATATAAACAATTAGTTAATGCTAATGATACTGTAGACATGATTCAAAGAAGGCATTAAGATAGCAGGTCATCCTGGTATACAATAAAAATCAGGTTTTAAGATACTGAAACTCTCTCAAAGAAAAATGAAAAACGTACTTTTTTTTCTCACATGAAAAAATTTTTGCTCTAGCCACAGTAAAACAAGTAGCCACTTTAAAATAAATAAAAAGCAGCAGTTTATATGAGACTCCAGCATTTTGGTTATCACAACACATTCCATGGTTCCTATTTGAAAGTATTGCCATAGTTTCAATACAGGACAATATAGGACCATGCCTTAACTTTGTAACATACACAGACTATTTGTATTCTTCTTGTCTTAAGCCATAGGGCTGTGTTTCAGTATCTGTGAGAAAGATTACAGCATTGTTACAAAACTGAGAGGAGTACTGTCATGTTACTTTCTACACTAAACTAAATATTAACCATATTCAGTTTTATTATCTGCATTTTACTCCTGAGACAGAACTGACTTGAGAAGGAGAAAGGCTGCACATATATGTGTATGTATAATATATGTATATTTACAATAGATATGAAGAAATTAACTTTTTTCATAGGCTTAAGTAGATGGACTAGCAGTACAGATTATCTGGGGAATTCTAACTCACAATTCCTCATGCTTGCAAAAACAAGCATAATTAAGGCTTGATATCTTATTAGTGTATTTATTTGGGTCATAATCCTGTACGAGTACTTCAGTGGAGAATCAGATTTGAAGATCTGACCCCCAAACTTTCCTAATTTTTAAATTCGTGAAGTTCCACTGTGGCACACAGTATGTAATGAAGATACAAACTGCAAATTGCTTCAGGATAAGAAAGACAAAGAAATACAGTCTGAGCTTAGTGGCTATCAAACAGTATAGAAAAATATCCCAGTAATCATGATCTGATGCTAATAATTTTGAGTACTCCAAACAGATGCTTAATTCATGTAATGACAACCTATACTTTATTATACTTTGGCTTCTCTATCATACACATTTGTTTTCAAAATGTAACCTTTAAGAATTCAGTTCCTGGAGTTTAACTAATCTGCTTTCTCTACTAAAGTATGAATAAAATGCTTAAGTATTGCTAAATCAGCATAGAAAAATAAATTACAGTTTAAGCCAAACAATTAATCCACAACTTCAAAACTGCTGTTTTGATAAATGTTGCAAACAGAAATAACGAGGCTGCCCCCTCTGCTGCCCTCAAGATCTATGAAAATTTCACAAGATATGTAATATTAAATCAAGTCGCTGCTGACTCAAAACTCTATCCAACAAGTCATCATAAAAACAGCCTTACTCTGTTTTAAAATTAATGTATAGTGGCCGTTCTTTGGGATATTCAGGCAGCAGATGTACTAACCACTCCTGTTGGCACAACATGTGTCAAAAGCTGTAAGTTATATCCTTACAGAAATATACTGCAATTCAACATGACCTGTGCAGAATTTGGAACTAATTTTACATCTTTACCGAAAACGTCCAAGTACTCTCTTATAATAGAAGTCCAGTATGGTTCAAAACTGCCTTTTGTAAAGGTAGGGAAAAAAAAACATTAACACCGTTTTCTTATAAATTACTCTACCCTCTGACCTCAAATATCACAAGTCAATCCATATTCAAGGGTTAACAGTTTTCAACTAAAAGAGGGTAGATTTAGATTAGGTATAAGGAGAAAATTCTTTACTATGAGGGTGGTGAGACACTGGGACAGGTTGCGCAGAGAAGCTGTGGATGTCCAGTCCCTGGAAGTGTTCAAGGCCAGGTTGGATGGGGCCCTGGGCAACCTGATATAGCGGGTGGTATCCCTGCTTATGGCAGGAGGTTGGAACTAGATGATCTTTAAGGTCCCTTCCAAGCCAAGCCATTCTACAATTCTATGAAACTCAGGCAGCACAAAGGAAATCAAAGACAGTATATCAGTTGGCAGCAATTTTAAAACTCAGACCTCATATACACTTCACATTGTGTTTCAGGACTAATATGGCACACTCAGATGTGCCAAAGACACAAAACATCATGGGCATCACAGTCACTTCACACCCCAGCGTATGTTGAAGCCTAAGTAGTTGGCTCCACAGGTCCTCTCATAGCAGTTGAATTCAACATCGGGGGGGGGGGGGGGGGGGGGGGGAGGGGCCTGCACAGAATCAGAGCATTTATATTTCCATGCAATCTGCAAATCCTTTCACCAAACAAATTGGATTGACTTAATTGATATATTTGTTTATATATGCAGCATTTAAAAGCTTTTATATTTCAGCAGCACTCTTTGAAATAAGAAATATTAAGCACACTAAAGCTCAAAAAGCCTATTTAGAAACCAGTCAGTTATTGAGATTCTTCTTTCTTTGAATCAGAGATTTTTTATATATTTAAAACAAAATCAGACTACCGCTATTACTTCTAAGCCTAGAAGAGCTGGTGGGTTATATAGAATTCACTGGAGCGTGCCTTTCTTTCAAGCTTTGTAAGTAATAGCAGTGCTCCAGTTTTCGTATAAAATACATTAAAAAAAGTCTTGATTTTTAAACCATAAAGAGAACTGAAAGCTCTTTACAGTGAGGATCAGATTTCTTCAATTGATTTTAAAAGGCCATTTTTGGTCTCAGGATTGGCAGGGTTGAAGAAAAAGAGAAGGGATGAAGGCGAACAACTGTCTGTCTTTAAAAAATCATGAAATTGATTACAAGAAATAAATCTGACAGGGGAAATAGAAAACCCCAAACTTCACATTATTCTGTTTTTTGACAAGTGAACCTTTTACCATTTTTAGTTAAGTTTACGTGAGACTTGTCAAGAATCACTGTTAACACTGACAGCTTTATTATTTCTAAATTTCTTTTACTGTTATTGGAAACAGTATTTGCACCACATAGGCTAACATAATTATAACACGATGATAGGGGTGAAGAGAGCAATATTTATGTTGTTATATGTTAAGAATGAAATTTGGCAGTGCAAGCATTGCATTCTTCAAGTGTATGCATGCATGTACTAGAAGAGGACCAAATTTTCCTCTTTGAGGCAACAGTTTCTAAAGTACTGCATTCAAGTCAAAAAAGTTTTTGGTTGTGATTGAAAGAAGCATAAAAACATATTGCCTGTTTCAGTAAAACCCATCTTATGCACTTAGTTCTTTTGAAACTGTTTAACATCAAACTTGTACTCTGCTCAGAGAAAACACTTATTGCATTATAGAAAATAAACTACCTGTAAATGAAAGCCTCCCCTCCCACATACAAATGCATGTGTGCGTATGCTTGGCATTCTTAAATGTGTATTTTAATAACATTGCTCAGTGAGAATGCCCATTATAGTATTCACCAAGAAAAACTACTGAAATCATAGCTGCCTTTCTACAGAGATCTACAAACTTATTTTATGAATTTTAAAACTTAATGACACAGTTGATATTAATTTTTGTGTGTTTTGTGTGTTTTTTAATTTAGTAATATTTGTATATTTTTGCTGTCATCTAACTTCTGGCAAGCAATCCAGGGGACCTAAACATCTGACTCCATCATTCACATGCCAATGTTTTTGTTAATGGAGGGGAAGTAGTATGACATGCAGGCAATGGATTATAGTGCTTAATTGTCACTAGTATAAAAAACATACTAGACTTCAGAAGCTCTGAAAACTCAAAAGTACACCATGTATCCACAGTCGTAATTCCAAATATTTAGAGGTAAATTTTGAATTTCCTGGGAAGACTTTACCGTGACTTCATGAAATCTCTAAAATGATGACTAAGAGCAATAACCTGGGAATATTGACTTGGCTAAAACTAGAAAATTTGTAATTAGAAACACAGACTGAGAATCATATACTGAAATAGGGCTAGCTCTAATTTGCACCCATGAAAACCTCCCAGGTTTCAGTCTGTCACCAGCACACACACACCAAAACAAATAAATAAATAGATAAATAAAATTAATTTAAATTCAGCAGAAGCAAAAGTAATTCAGTGTTTGAATGAAATGAAAGAAGATTCTATGTCTTATGCTCTACATTAAACTATTCTATGGTCTGGGACTTTTCAGGCAAAGGTTGAATTCTCTATTTTTTCACAGATTTTCCTTTTGACCCTTGGCAAATCACTGATGGTTCCATGTACCTAATTTTGAAACTGGAACAACTGTCTTCTCCCACAACTTAAATCTGTGCTGCCAAATGCACACATTAATGTTTAGGAAGGACTTAGAACTTCAGTGAAATAGGCCACCAGAGGAATTTCCAAATACACAGTACTTGGACACAAATTCAGCTGTAGTAATGGAAGGTCATTTCCATAGGATTTTGAAACACCTAAATTGGAAGGAAATTTGCCAGCTTCTGTTCAAGAGGAAAACTGAGTCTAAACAGCAATTTATTTTTTCTGTGTGCTTCAGAGAAGAATATTCTTTACAGGTACTAAAACCCACAAAACAAGGTATGAAGAGAAATCACTACTTCAGAGACCTTGCTAGCTTAGTGTAGAAGTGTTGTGGCAACGTAGGTGCATTCCTTTACCTTCTGAAAAGAAGGGATCCTCTTTCCCAAAACTGATATCTTGGTGCCATTACTAGATCCAACAATAACACCAGCATTTAGCCACCACTAAAACTTTTAGCAGAAGGCTTCAAGGAAAAATGTGTTTAAATCCAGGTGCTGGCAAGAGAAACATGGAAATTTATCCATACTTACCTTTCCTCTAGTGAGATAATTTTAATCACAAACACTCAAGGCATTATTGGAACTCTTTGCTGCGGTGCTTGTGCCTGCAACAACCATCCATCATCAACAGCAGAGGACGTCTAAATCATGGAATTCTAAGACATGCTTTAAAATAATGATGCATTGAAGACCAAACTCATGTAGAGGAACATGAACACTACTTTATCACCCCACTTTATATGCTCTTGGCACATACAAGTGTCCCAGCTGGGTCCACATACCTGACTCCAGATAGGCTGGATGGGAAGA
>NC_089874.1:49745000-49747500 GCF_040182565.1 Anser cygnoides
GTAGGATTCTGTATAACAAATAGACTGTACATAGGAAGTGAGCTATAGGAAGGGTTATTTTTAGAATTGGAGGCTCAGAAACACAAGATTTTTTCTCTTTTGTTTGCCTGAATTATCCCTGGAATGCCTTAGAATCTGTGTAAGCACACAGGAAACAAAGAGTCCAAAAAGAAGTCCAATCATAGCAACGGGATGACCTCCTGCTACTGTATTTATTCCATACAATATATCGACAGAATTACAAGGTGAAGTGTAAGTCTCTGTGGATAAATGTTACTTCTGCAATTTATTCTCTTTTAACTAATTCATACCAACTTCCCAATCACACCTTAATGGTCACTGCACCTTGTGCTCAGAAGGTAAGTGCAATAATGCCAAGAGTTACTGTAACTGATGACCCAAAGTAAGCAAGTCCAAAGGGAAAACTGAATAAAAAATACAAATCCCTTCAAGTTAGACAAAAGTCTAACAAGTCACAACAGCAGTATTGAGAAAGCGCCATGCACTTCCCAAGCAACACAGAGCAAGATGGAGAAGATATAGTTCTGTTTCATTCTAATAGGCAGACTTCAGAAGTTTGGAAACATATCCCAAGATATTTCTCTGAAGTTTATGTAGTTGGTTTGCAACTCATAAAGTCTCATAAAATATTTTAATAGAATTTCTTTTCATAGATAAAAAGATTAGACATTGAAAAAGGTTGCATATAAGAGGTACTCAATGAAAAAATTAATCAAATCTCATATGGTTCACTTCACTTATTTTGGTGACCAAAAAAAGGGCTCCGATCAATTTTTTATTGTAGCTGCATTCCAACTCTCACTACAAAGTTACTTAAAAACAAACCTTTAATTTCAGTATTATTTTACAGATAATTTATACAGTTAATATTTATCTCAATTTTTTTCTTTCACTGTTTTTTTAAATCATTTTTCAGTTGCAGACTCATGTAAACACATACAAAAGAAAAGTGAAATACAGATATCTCTACCTAGAGACATCAAATCCAAATACTATAAACTGATATTTATAATTAAAAAACAAACAAACAAACAAACAAAAACACTAGTGGCAGATTTTTCCAAGGCTTTTCACTCTGACTTTTCTCACACTGTTCCCTAAAATAGGTCATATACACTTTGGAGTCAGCACAATTAATTCACTAACACACTAGGCTGCTTCAGTAGGGCAATCCCTATGTTCCTAAATCATCAATAACAAAGAAAGAGCAATGCCCAAGGCTATCTCTGCACTGCTATTGGTACAAGATGTAAAAATCTCTATCTACCATTGTGAAGAGGGCTCATTTACTAACACAGTGCAGGGAAGTGCACTGCTAGGGCACCAGTCCCAAGACTGTTGGGGCAGTTCTTGAGACATCATAAACTGGAGTGTGAACTCTGGCCAAGCTGATAAGCCCAGCGTGTTAACTGAATTAATGTCACTTTTTGCAGTGCCATCTGGGAAAGGCTCTGAGGCTACCAGTTTGAGCTTGTCCAGGTCAGCCCAGCCAGCCCTTGTTTATGGCAGCAGACGTACCCTTTGTGGTTGTAAGATGGAAGGAAGACATTCCAGTCTTTCCCCTTCTTCTGCAATTGGCTCAGCTGATTTCCTCAACAAATCATTTTTCCTCTCTCTGAAATTTTTGGTATTTTGAAAAGAAGGATGGTATGTCCCTTATGTGGATCATATAAGAACTAGTTAACATTTGTGCCACATTTAAAACATCACAGCCATTTCAAGAATAATTTTTCTTGTTCCAGTTCTTCTGTTGATATCACAGTATCTTAGACTAGTTTAAACAGTGATTGTCCTGGATTAGATAGTATGGTTGCTGATGGTGTATTACTGATTAGCATAGCTTGGAATCAAAATGTTACATCTGAAGGAAAACAACAACAACGAACATTTTTTTTTTTAAATGATAGTTTCCAATAAATGCAAATTTTGCTTAAAGCACTTTGCCACATGCGTCCTTTCCACAGTACAAAATTTTATCTTGCATAACTTGAGATCTGTATTATAAGAAGTAGGACAAAATTATCAGATGGCAGACTCAGAACAAAACAAGTTGCTCTTTTAAAACCCTCTGTCATCAGCTGTAGAACTTACTGCCAGAAGATTCTATTAATGAAAGTGTATTTTGGTTTAATAGCAGATAGATAAATTAAGGTCAAAAAACTCCTTCAAGACCTATTAATTTCAGCCGATGCTTTCTATTGCATGAGGAAATCCCTGGGCAAAATGCTAGAAGTTTGGAGATCATACCAAGGACTTATCACTATATGTACATTTTGCAATTATATCCTTCCCTAACTGTACATTACTGGCCAAAAGCTCACCAGAAACAGACAACAGTGTTGTATGGGTCTTTAGCCTGAATCTCTATGATTCTTCCCCTGATATACTTCATGCTTCTCGAAACAAAAATGTTAAATGATTTTAAATAGCGAAATGGAAGAGGATGGTCATTATTTATGTCAGAAAGACTGGGCAGGGG
>NC_089874.1:49752500-49812500 GCF_040182565.1 Anser cygnoides
GTCTGAATAGAAGAAGAAACAAAGCAAGACATAAGCTCACACAGGAGGTGTGTTATTTACCGTATTAAAATAAATAAATAAATAATTATAATGAGTGTTTGAGGTTCAAAAAGTTCAAAACACAGTTAAGGTAGAAATATGCTTAAGTTTAGTCAACAATTCAGATGTATCACATAAACACTATGAAACCATAGTAAATCACCATATTGGAGAGCAACCCATAATTTCAAAGTACAGAAAAGTGAAAAAAAGTGAAACGATTGAGAAGTGTAACAAAAGTATAATTTTATCCAATTTTGTTCACCACTTGTCTCTCACATGGTTGCATGCACTAGATGTGACATTGGATTGCAATGGGAAGAGGGGAGTATATGTTCTAAATATTCCCGTTGTGGAGTGTATTAGTTTATTATAATATTTAGGTGGTACAAGGACTGTTATGAAGTGCAAAAAGATGTGGTAAATATGTATGGTGGCAGAGCACAATGAAAAACAATTCTTTCTGGCAAGGACTGAGGCACTGAATCTTGTAAGGGCCCTTCCTGGACTGGCACAGGTCCCCTTACACAGGTCACAGAGCAACAAGTCAAGTTAGTCTTTAAAGTCTGGAGAGCTACCTACTAAACTGAAGTGGCAGTACTGCTACCACAGATTACATTTTCAACAATACTGTGATCTGAATAAGGCAGACTCCTGGGGAATGTAACAGAACGGTGTTCAGTTGAAAAATGGTATCTGTTTTCTTAAAATTGCAAAGAGAAACACACACACACTCACTCACTCAACTCACTCATTCACTCAAGCAGCCCTTAAGGGCACTACGCATCATTTTAAATATTTAATACAAATAAAAATCAAGAAAACAAGGTGGTTTCCCTCAACTCACCATGGGCAAATGATGGAAGTCATTTCCATAGCTATGAGTACAGACCAAATGGAGCAGTTTCATATTATAAAATTATAAGCAACATTGCTGAAAGACTCTGAAGTGTAGACAGGTACAGATCTAAAAGTACGATATATCAAAGAACATGTCCACCACAAGTAGACAATATCTTCTAGGGACTGTAGTTACACTTTTTAAAAAATATTCCAATGTTTACTGAGCAAGAAAAAACAATAGAGACGTGTCTTAGAGCAAAGGAGGGAGAAAGTGCACTTTGGTTACTGGCAAAAGTGAGAAAATAATTTCATAGTTGCCTTTTTCTTACAGTCTTCCCACAGGCAGAGACTGTTGGCCACTGGCCAAAGCACTGGATATCAGTTCATCCTGGCTGGTTGTCCTAACTACCAAGCACTTTGATAACAGAGAGGAAGATACAGGATCCTCCACAACTGCATCTGAATTGAAAACAGTCCAGGTAGATAGAATATTTAGTGAATTCATCATAATTCAAAACTTGCTGAAAAAAAGAAACAAGACATAGTTCTCAACACACTTGGTCTTATTTTTCTCTTCACCATCACAGCTCAGATAGTATACACCTAAACAGTATGTGTGGAGAGATAGGTAGCAGTAGACCTAAGCAATAGACCTAAGTAATAGACCTCCAGTAGCAATACACACACCATTTTCGTTATAGACACAACTTAATCTCCAGACTCCTTACCCTCTGCTATCCTAACAAATTCTGTGGGCAAAGAAAATGCACTACTAATTGCAATTAACTTAACTTTCTCTTGAAGGGATGCAGGGAACAGGAATATTGGAATAAAAGAGTTTTAGTCATTTTACACGTTTTTTTCTGGACTAAAAAAAGTTACTCAGAATTTTAAATGTTTTAGTTTCTGTGATATCCATTACTGTTTACTATGCAGAACCTTAGCATCTTGCATTCCATCCTCATGGGCAATACACTGTCTCTAAACAAATTTTATTCAAAAATGAAATGTAACCCGTCCATTTCATATTCCAGAGCTCTGGGTATACAATTCATATAAGGTTGGCTTCCATGTTACTTTTATATTTATATACAATTCAATAACTTTAATGGAAAGTTTCAAGTAAACATTCCATAAATTTCCTGATTTCACTGTATGGGGAAGAGAAAAGCAAATTTTATGAGCATAATGAAGGTTCTGATCAACAATACCTGTAATTGCAACTGCTACAACAACTAGACTAAAAAGTTTCTACCCAGTAATTAAAATTGTTGTTGCTTATGAAAGCAGCAAAATATTTGTTTAAATGTAATAGGGAAGATAACCTTTTATGCTTATGATGCATTCCCTCCAACTGCTGCCAACTGTTCGTTTTTAATACACATTCTCATGAACAAGCATGTTTCAAGATACATCATGCATTAAGTTAAACTGAAAGATCCCAATAACATTGTAAAAGATGAAAACTGAATGTCCCAGTACATGATATTATGTGCATTCCTGAGCTGCTCTGGCACCTCTTGCTTCAATAACAATGTATGTAACATGCAGTTATTGTTGAAAGCTTTCTGATCTCTCTCCTCGCTAAAATATACAATGTTCTTGTTTCCTTAACAACTGTGTTACACACACTGATGCTAAATGTTCAGAAAAATTCCAGAGTCCAAGTGGTAGGATTACCTGTGAAACCAGTTATAATACCAAAGCTAGAAAAACAGACTGTAGAGGGAAATTTACCACTTTAATCTTTCAAATGAATAATGAAAATGCTGATAACTTGAAATCAAAGCGTTTATTATCTTGCACAATTCCTTTTCAGTTTGACTCAATCACAGCTAAGTGGAAAAAAAATATTCAGCTGTTTTGAATGCAGGAGGGTGAGTGATATGCCTGCACTTCTTATCAGGACATTTACTCTCAGGCAACTATTTCAAAATAAACCTGCTCATTATTACTACATCACAAGATTGCATTGTTCTTATTATGAACAGATAGAAATATATTTACATGTAAAGATGAATGTCTTTACAGCATATATATATGCTATATAAATTTATAGTATTTTTTGCCATTAAACAAGTAGAAAATAACAACAAGGATTTTACTCGGAATGCTTAAGTGACTTAGTGTTTATTGATGTATGTTCAAGTCACCACAGAAATTCTAAATATAAAGATAATCAGGTGCTTTACCCTATGTTTAGTAATGAAAAAGCTGCCAATAACTCCTTCCTTTGGTGGCTGATTTAGTAAAACTTATGAAGACAGTAAATTTCATGTTTTAGTATACATGGCTGTCACATTCTAGGTGCTAAGATGCAAGACAAACAGAAATCAATATCCCCCCAACCTGAGCATGAATTTTGTCAACTTCCAATTATTATCTTGCTTGTGGGAAAGATCAAAGAATAATTGAGGTTCCTGGTCCTGATGTCACAGAATGGATAGACAATTTCAATTGTGAAGAGATATAATCCTAGATATCCCAGGTGCTTAACCTAGCTACATTTCATAAACAGTCTGTAGTTGGCTATTGAAATCATATGCATTTTGTGGACTATATTTCGTGGACCAGGATGATTTCATCAAAGGAAGAAAAGCAATCTGCATTAGGCTTGTGTTACTTACATGGTCTTTCTTTGGTTCTCAGGTGAAAGGCAATTTCATTTTACAACTATATTTTTTCTACTTACTATAACAGGATCTCATTCAGACAATTTTACATTGGAAAACATCACTTAAAAGACAACTCATGATAAATACATGTACTTACATTCACAGACAAAACTAACTTTATTAGCAAGTTAGACAATAAAGAATCAAGTGGGTTGTTTTTTGTTTTTTGTTTTTTTTTCCTAGGAAATGAAAGTTGAGCTTTTTATTTCTTGATTTGAAGTAGGGTAAGGAAAAAACTCAACCCTGAAAACATCAGTCACCATCTTTTAATCTGAAGCAAGTGTAGTGTGTGTACCAAGACTAAAATGCAATTATAGGTGCAATGCTGGTCAACATCTTCAACTCCTGTCATGTCCCTTCATTTATAAGCTGGAAGCACTAGCATAAAAATACTTATGGAGATAAGTCTATATCCAGACATAGCACCTTCAACCTCAGCTTCCAAGGGGCTTCCCAATTTCAGACAATCTGTACCTTGAAGTCTGCTGTGCTGACATTGTCTCCTTGCCCCTCAGTACGTCAGTACTGAGAGTCTATGAAATACACTGAGTTCTTTGTTTCTGTTTTGGCTGCTTTATTTTTGACATTATGTAGTTAATTTTAGAGCAGCTAAAGGATGAAAGTAGTCATCAGAAGATAGATTTGAATAATTGGCACAATCTCACTTAGGTGAAGTAGATGGAGAATTAGCACCTTATCACTCCTGAAAATGATTCTGGGCCCCTAAACTATTAACATATAAACTTCATCCTGTTTCCTTTTTGAAAGTCTTCTTTTGAAGTGATCCTAAACATGCAAACCTACTGATGCTGAACTATAGCCTAACTAATTTCTGATAAAGCCGATTGAGTATGTGCATTTTAAAACATTTTCAAAAGATTCAGGTGAGTAAAATTTACAGATGGCGGGGATTAGCTTCATGATGTCTTTGATCAAATAATGTTAATGGTAATGTAAGCAGGATGATTTCAGGAGCTCCTCGTCTTCATATGGTGTTTTTTTTGGTTTTGGTGGTTTTTTTTTGGGGGGGGTGGGGGGGGTGCGGATATAGCAGTTGTAACCTCAGAAACTGCTTACCCTGATTACCTCAGTTTTATCTCACAAACTCTAAAGTGGATTCCAATACAAAAGTGATACCCACCAGGCAATCTGCCTTTAAATATTCAATGCTTTGGTTCAGGAACCAAAGAAAAGCCTTTCCTGGAAACCTAAGCCACACAAAAGCATGGTCAAGACAACTTCAAAGATTATTCCTAAATAGTGCACTTACACACTAAATCTCAAGGTCTTCTAAACCTGCATATGCAGAGCTTTCAAAAAAGCATTAAAAAATGCATGCTCTTATATTGCATCTACATTGTATCACTGCAGTAGTTGGTAAAACCTGAATGAATTAATAATACACCTTTTTTAAAAATTTAGCTTTGTAAGGCTAGGTTTTCATGATTTCCCTAGGTGAGATTAGCTCTGCCAATTTCCTTTGGACTCTACTTCTTTTTGTAAGAGATGGTAAGAATATCAATGGGATAAAATTCCAGAGCCTTTTTCTAAATTGCATTTGTCTTTGTCAATACCTCCTACTGTCTTACACATATACCCTTTTCATCACCTTTAATTCCACACACACACACACACACACCAAAAAAAAAAAAAATCCAAACTGCAGGAATAAAGCCAAGCTTACACACCAATCTTCCTCAGAAGCATGATGAGCAGCAGTTTCTTACCAATATATACATGACAGCAAAAACCTCTAACACATGTTCAGTTATGCTGGGGAGTATGTAGGTTCAGATATGCCCTTTTGTTGCTGCAGTTTATTTCATTTGGGAGAGTTAAGCAGCACGAAAGTGGTATTCACGAATATAAATGAATGTACCCTACACACATCTTCTGGGTTTCATGCTTTGTACAAGATAGAGAAGCTTACAAAATAGAAAATAACGTAAGTACCACTTAGAGCAGAGAACAGTTTACTGGGAAGGGGGATGGGGGAATGTGTGTCTTAGTTAATAACTGAGTTCCTTCCTTTTCCCTTCTTCTAGGTACAATATAGGTTCAAACGTATTTCCTAGAAAGACGACAGTAACTAAAGAATCAAAACACTATTGAAAATCTCATGCGATGTGGAAGACATTAAAAAAAATAGAGGGAAACAGAAGATTCTACAGTTACAGATGTTCAAATGGGTCTTTAGAATTGGCAAAAACTCAGTTATAAAAGAAATAAAGGTAATGAAGATGAATGAAAACAAAGGAAACTTTTTCTTAAACAATAGCAAGGTGGACATACACAAAGTTCTACTTCTTGTATTCAAAAATCATTCTTAAAACAAACAAACAAAAATAAATAAATAAATAAATAAGAAGAGCATTTGACTCCAAACAGAACTTCTTTAACAGATGGATAGGGGAATGGTAGAATAATACAATCCCGTCTGCTGCTTGAGTCCCTGCTGAGAGCTAGTTTCAAGCTGATAATACAATTCTATCTGTGGCTAAAATCATGCTGTATTGGCAGTTTAGCTCCTCAGGTTTTTGGTGGGAGTGGGAGACATCTTTTGCTTTTTCTTTTACTTTATTATTATGAAGTATTGCTCAGATGTCAACTAAAAATGTTGAATATGTTGCCCTTTCTTTTAAAGTCATTTCTTGTACTAAAATCTGAATTGAAAGAATCTTCTGAAACTCAATGCAGGAAAAGATTTCAGCAAAAGTTTAAGTCCATCTATTTTCAGGACAAACACTGAGTAAAATGAATGATTGATTTCAACAGCATATGCATATGTTCTTTAAAGAGCACACGAACAGATGTCACTTAAAAGGGACAGAATCACTGAGGTGCGTTGTTCATAGCTGCTCCTTTTAACATACGCATTGTTCATTAAAATAAAAAATAAAAAATTCCCCAAGAGTACTGTTATAAAAAGCCAGAGAGGTTGATTTCTGAGTGGTTGAGTGGTGAAGGGGTTGTGTATTTTACTTGACTTGGATGAAATTTAAATTATATAGCCAAAAGTTGTCCAAACATAATTTAAACTAACACAATGCTTCTGTAAATATGCTAATACAGACACAAAGGGGAAAAGAAAAAAAAAAAAAAAAAAAGCTTTATTCAGTTTTCTTATTGATGTTAAAGTGGAAACAAGAAGGGTAGACCAAGGTACCTTGAATAAAGCTGGAGCAAGGTACAAAGACATTTATTGCTCATCTGCTCATCTCCTATATATGGATTCAGCCCGGCTCCATGACTACTGCCAGATTAGTATCAACATTGCAAGTTTACACTCAGAAGCAAGAGGGTTTTTCTGTTTGTTTGTTTGTTATTTTCAAGGACAAGACTCATAAAAGTAAGTTGAATTCTAGAGATAGAAACACCACCACATAAAAACTGAACAAGATTTTTACCATCTTACCAACTGCACTGTCTCTTTCGTGTAATGAGTAGACTTAGAGGAATGTGTAAACATAGACCCTGATTTCAATTGATTGTACAAAGCTTTTTTACTGTAATAGAAATAATTCATGTTATATGATAACAATGTTGATTGTACTTCTAAGCAAGCAAGACGCTCTTGCTTGCCTAGAAATAATGTACACAATAGAATGGCAAAAAATATATTTCTTCTAATTTAGGGCAATACTACTTTTCTTACTATTACTTAAAGTATTTTAAAAGCAGAAATAGTCTTGGAAGTTATTGTGCGGTTTTACTCTGAAAGCCTAAATCCAATTACAGTCTTAATGTGCATTTGTATAATAATCTGCTATGACATGGAAGTAATCGAACTGTTGGGTAGAGATTGACACTGACTGCTCATTTGTCTCCAGTGTAGCCTATATTACTTTTGCTTCATTTCATTAAGACTCTAAGTCCAAGAGTTCAAATGTTAATGCAGTTTTAACCTGTATTAATTTTACCCAGTATTCAAAATAACTTGAAACACAAATGTGATATTCAGTTACTGGCCAGTCTACTGAGAAGTTTTCTGATACTTTCTGCAGCCATCTGTAAATTTTATTCCTGATAATAGATTTGGTAGAATTGGCCAGACACCTCAACCTCTGATACAATCAGCATTTTTTGACTATCCTGTTACAGTCAGGATCTAGTTCAGACTGGTAAGGAAGAATAGTAAAAACAAACAACAAAAAAAAAACTGTCTTTGCCTTCCAGGCCAACTGTTCTTCCCTTCTCCCTATTGCAAAGAATTCAATAATCTGGTAGTCTTCCACTTCACTACGGTAATTTTGCCTGTCTCAAGGGTGATCCTATATTTTTAGTTAATTTTAAGGCCATCTTGCCACAAGATGTATCTTTTGGTAGATGTATCTTTTTGGTAATCTACATATACCACTTTCATCTAGGCTTCTTTTCTAAGAAAGGAGCATTTATTAACAAATCTGTGGATTTTTATAGCATTAAAGTCTATTAAACTTGTGTGACTTGGCCTGCTGTGACTGGGCAGCCCACAGGTTTCTGTCTAACTATTCTCTTTAGCCCAACTAAATCATATAGTACCAGAGCTCTAATCTAAACTTAAATCCTAAATGACAGGAGGTGAATGGTTGTAATACTTAATTAAATTTAAAAGTTTGTGTCTTATTTCTACTTTGAACATTGGTGACTTCCCTGTACTAGGGCAAAGACTTTATATTCTACTTTGCTCTCTTAGAAGAGGCAGAGCAACCTGCAATTTCTTGGAAAGGAAGAAAACCAAAGAACCCAGACTTCCCAGAACTTCTTGAAAGTGCAGGAATGTTCTCCCATTCCTCTCCTTTCAGAGAGCTTAGAAAGAATTAAAAAAAAAAAAAAAAGTGAGGATTTGTTATATTCCTCTATGGTCTCCATCTTCTATCTGGCCATTTACAAAAATCTTCTAATTTCAAATGCAAGTATTTCTCCACTTCCTCCTTCTTCAATGGATTCTTCTTTCTTCTGCTTTATCAATGTTACAGGGGAAAAAAAATCACTTTTCAGACCAAAGTACATACTAGGTTTATGTTCTATCATTAAGAATATTTTGCATTATTAGAAGCCTGGTTTTGTTTCTCTCCAAAGCATATCCCATCCCCCCCTTTCTTTTTTCTCTAATTCAACAGAAATGGAGATAAAAAAATGAAAAAAGACACGGAAAGAAGAAAAAAAGTTCAGCATTTCAAGCTATTTATAATAAAATTATACATTTATACTGAATTTGTTTAAAATAGCAATAAAATAGTGTTTTACATATACAGAAAAGGCTTTTGGTCTGCTCTTTTCATTATATATGCTAGCACTACAAAACAAGAATACTCATGCAAAAGGCCATTAGCAGAGCAGTACTTTTCAAAACATAATTAAATATTCATAAATACATTATTTTTGTTATTAGTTTGATTTTGAGTATGTAAAAATTGCTATACAGTAATATAACTAAGGCTTTCTTTATAATAAACCATTTGAAAGCACTTATGCTATGCAGTCTCCAGTTATGCAACATGAATTAGTTAAAACTTGGACAACAAATGAGTTGTTTATTGCTCTCAGTGATTAAAAAACATTGGAAAAGTTAATGGACTCCTCTATGAGTGGGTTGGCATACATTGCTGAAGCAACAGAAAGCAACTGCCATTCCTCAGAACTTTGCCAGGATATCCACAACTTTAAAAACGAATATTTGACTTTGACATAAAACTATATTCTCCACTGGGTTACATGAAAACATGTACACAGTGAGAGTGCATACACATTGTGAAGAAAGAGTGATACAATATGAAGAATGTTTGATTTCTAAAGGATAATCTCATAAGCATTGCACATATATTTATGGTTTGCAGAGCACACAGTCAAAGGGAAGCCAGGTTACATTTTAGGAACAATAATATGCTAAATTGTGATGGCAGAATCAAAGGGACTGCTCTCAAACTTCAATGATTACCCTTTTTTAGTACATAAGTGTGTGATGGTAGTAGCTTTGACAGTTAGTAAGATAACATGACTGTACTAGTCTATAGGTCTCTAGTGGGGTACAATCTGCTTACTATTAATCAAGAACACATTTATTTTCTTGTATGAATTTTTGACAGGTTAATGTTTAAAAAGGCAAATTTCTCCCTAACTGGGACAAGATGCTCAACCATATATTAACAGAGTTTCCTGCTCCATTTTCAATTGTGTCTTTTTGGAGACAGTCTCACAAAGAGCAAAGATAAAAGCTTAACTCAGCTACAGAGATGACTAAAGTGAAATCATGAGAAATGCTCAGCATTCTTCCAATGTGCCTTTCAATGTGAAGCTTCCCTTGAAATGTAAAACACTTAAATAAGTAATTTCCATTAAGAACAGTTCAACAGGGGGTTGATCCTTTGCAATTTTGGGGACTTTTAGTTTTTGTGGGTTTGATTTTTTCATATGGTGTCTATGTTTGCTGCATGGCCCAGGAGGTGGAACAAAAGTATCAGGATGAATAATTTCAAATAGGCCAGAAAATAGAAAGAGCAAATCTTTGTGGAAAGAAAAAAAAAAAAAAAAAAAAGAAAAAAAGAAAAAGTGTTGGGTGGGAAGGGGTCTGATCTGAAGAGATGAAATTCTGAGAAGTTTCAGGTTCTGGCAAGTTTCAGATACATACCTTATATGTACATTCTATAAAGGGTCCAAATAAAGGGTCCTATAGGATAAAGGGTCCTGTAAAGGGTCCAGAACCCTTGAGCCTGTAGAGACATTTCCTACTTGAATAAAAATAATGAAGTGGCCATGCAGCTGGACAGTGCTGTTGGTTCCTGACTGCCAGTAATTAGCAACCCAAATCCACAATTTTTCAAAACATGACTTTATAATGACTCTGTAGGCACCCAAAACATGCAGCAAGAATTTGAGTCATGCTTAGGTAAAAAAGAAAAAACTAGGAGAAACATATTTGGATTCCCTTTCAGACATGTGAAGAGCGGGTGGAACGTTTGGTAATTCTGTGTAGAAGACCCCAACCAAAAAAAGATAAGGAATGAAGTATCTTTTACCTGTAAGAACATGCTTTCTTTTTACTTCTACTTACAAAATTCTCTTTGGCTATGATTTGAATTGTGGTATTGAAAAGTGTTAACATATGCTAAACAGCAGTTTACTATTAAAAGGATAGATTACAGCTTAGCAGCATGTATTATTTTTTCTAACAAAGAGGTAAATCAAAATGCAGTATGAACTTTGAGATGGATAAATATTAATTGTTTCTTTTTTAATTGGTGAAGATTCTAAGTCTTTAATTTAAAATTGAGATAAAAGTATTTAATTTAGTATTCAGCTTCTCTTAAATTTTTGTAGTATTGAACACATTAATTCAGAAAACACTAGCACATAACATCAAACCAAACCTATGACACAATATAGGAAAAAATCATTACACTCAAAACTTAAGAACTGCAAAGTTCCATTTTCCCAGAATCATCAAAAAGTTTCCTCACCACTTCAATACTTCAATTAGAAAAAGGCTTCCTTTGAAGACAATTTAGTTCAATATATAATTAAATTGGAGTGTGTTACAAATGCAATAAAACTAACAATGCACAAAGCAACAACAAAAAAAAAGATCAAGACCTGATTTTAAAATGTAGGAATAAGAAACTGCAGATGCCCAATACATCTTTACATGATCTAAGCATAAAAAAAAAAAAAAAAAAAAAAAGATTATGAAGTTACCAGTATCTATATATAAACAATTTCCAAGTACCTAGATGTACTCATACAATTCAAAATATCCATGTAGCATGTTTTTCTTCAAACCAGTGGTTCTACTTGAGAAACTTTATGCTTTACCTACAAGTAAATAATTAAAATAAATCTTTAATTTTCCCTTTACTGTTAGAAAAGTATCTCTTGTTCATATGTATCCCAAAACATATAGCAAAAGTGAATCTTGATGAAGTTCGCATTAATGCAAGAAATTAATAATCATCATTGTGGATTCTGATGGTAATCTCTTGCTTTTCCTTGCTATACTCATAAAATAATTGTTTTCATTTGAAAAATACATGTCATAACAGAAACCTTATGTTTAACATTATACTGGAATACTGGCTCTAACCCCTCCCTCCCGTACAGAATCTCTTGCAAATTTGCTTCTTTTCATCCACAATCATTCTTACAATAACAAGGAGCAGTGAACACAAATGGTAGTTTCACCCCCAGGATAAAATTGAAGGAAATGAATGAGGGAAAAAAAAGTGTGAAGGAGAGGGGAGAACAATTTTACTCCTGATATGTTGCTTCCTTAAAGCAAGTCTGACTTCATGAAAAGGACATGTTTATATGAACTTGTGATACCACTTAGCACCATAGCTACTCTATTAATCCCAGCTGGGAACTGTTAGCAAAATAATAAATTATAGAAATTAGGAAATTCCCCAGTGGATTAAAATATTAGAAATGTTTCTAATTTGGCTGACACTACCACTTTAAAGTACCACTACAAAGGCAAGTTAAGAACTCCAGTTCCTCTGCTCTTGCTTTTTAATAACTCCTGCAAAGAAATCTCTGCATTATTCATTTCTATATTTTGTTTTGTTTTGTTTTATCTTAATCAGAAAAGAAGGGCTATTGTGTTTCTCTCCTTCCTCAATACCTTTCTGTAGCCAGACATAACTCATCTAAAAGTTAACAGGAAACTTCAGGAACGCACCACACACCATCAGCGTGTTTGCGATTGGCAGTGCTTACTGCTGAGGTGACAAACCAAAGAGCAATATAAGCACTAACATGTCAGCAAATCATTTCAGTTTGATGTAAAGTCCTTACGAGATTCACATCTGGGTTTCTGCCAATGTAAGCAGGAAAAGCTGAGGCTGTGGAAGCCCCTCAACAAGGAAAGCCTGTGAGGAAGGGAAAGGGCAGGGACTCCCTTTAAGACGGTCCACCAAATTCCTACAGGGCCATGTGACATGATAAAACCATTTTAGAAAATGAAGACTGGTCTCGTTGATTGCTATCTTCATAAAACTCGAAAAAAAAGGTCACAATGAAGATTGAAGCATTTAATTTTTGCATTTTTAAAGCAAAAATAGTTAATTCTAACAAAGAAAAAATACTTGTTAACATTTCCAAAATAAATGTTTGTTTTAATTTTAACCTATACTTAAATGCAAGTTTAAAAAATTACAGATAGCCCAAAGCAACAGTTTCTTCCCTATTCTTACCCCAGTCAAGTAACAAGAATTTTAAAATTCCATGTTTTATTTCACGGGATTTTTTTTTCCTGCAGCAGTCTACAAGCCTTACACAAAGGATGAAATCTTCATCCCCAATGAAGTCAACATAAAAATTCCCACTGACTTAAGTAAGAATGGGATTTCATCCAGAATGTTCCTATTCCTGAGATTTGAACTATATGCACAATAAAATACAGTTGGTGTCCACCTGCCATTTTGAATTTTCTTGCCTGTCATGTTCTTTCAGTTCAGAATTCTTTTTAACCATCTGATTTTTGAGCAATGGGTTTCAGATAGTATGAGAGGGGTGAGAAAAGGGGATTTTGTATCACTCTATGATAGCCCCTGCCAAGTGATAATGGATTGACATTGACAAATCCCTAAGAGCTAGACCTGACAGCTAACAGATGCTGTGAGATCAGTCTCAGAGAACAGTTTGAGGCTAAGGGGGCAAAAACAGTGTGAATACTCCACACTTGTCTGATTTTAAGACTTCCAAATTAAATGTGTTGAGGGGGAGAGAGAGCCAGCAGTGGCAAAGGGAAAACAGGAGAAGAGATGGTGCAGTGAAATCTTTACATCGAACCTGACACATCAGTCATTGCAGTATTCTTCACAGACTACAGGTAGTGATGATTTATAGGTGGTAAGCTTCAATTTGGGAGGCCATAAGCACATTCTTTGATCTAGACTTCTACAGATTTGTTTCCTATGTACTCAGTAAGTAATAAGTGATTTGTTATTGATTTGTCCACAGGCTGAAGAAAAGCGTATTGGTGCTGTAACCCCAGTGTGAATGGGAACTTCAGGGACATTGCTAAAGAATAGAAATGGACAAAGACAGAAAAAAATACAGATATTTTTAATGCATCATAAGCTACCCAAAATATTAATAAACTCTTCATAATTGCATTTACTTTGTTATAGTTTTTGATTACAGCTAGCAACAGAAATAAATGATAAAAGACAATCCTTTGACAATTATGACCAGAAATTCCATGCACAGACTCTCAACGTACAGTAAGAATTAACTTTAAGAGCTTAAAATATTGTCAAGAATAAGTATCCAAGGTAAAAGTCCAACATGTAGCAAATCCTTTTCCAGCTATGTAATAACTATTAATTATTTAATTCCACAGTAACTAACTGTACAGTACAGAGCTACCCTATGTTGTGACTGAAGTTGGATGAATGATTTGACACTAAGGGCAATTTTCTCTCTGGAAAATTTTGCTTTGATTTCTCTTTCTGAATTGCAATTCTATGGGCTTATAGAGAATAACATTTGAAAAATTCTTTACTCAGAGGGGTGGTGACGCACTGGGACAGGTTGCCCAGTTGTGGATGCCCCTTCCCTGGAATTGTTCAAGGCCAGGTTGGATGGGGCTTTGGGCAACCTGGTCTAGTAGAAGGTATATACCAACCCCCCATTGCAGAGGATTTGGAACTAGATGATCTTTAAGGTCCCTTCCAACCCAAACTATTCTATGATTCTGTGAAAAATATCTTATGCAAAAATGTCTTTGCTGCTTCAAGAATTTTGTTGAGCATTCAAATTTACTTACATGTCCAGCTGTAGATACCGTATCTATCACAGTATGTCATGACTACATCTACTTATACTATTTTATTTGCAAAATGCAGTAAATCATTGGTTAAGTAAATTTCAGGAGTCTGCTTAGTCTGCTTTTAATTTGCTGAGCGTATTTTCAGGAATAAAGTTTTACTAAGAGACTGCTCATGAGGCTGCTCATGAGCAGATATAAAGAACTGGGAGTCATGCAAAAATACATAATATATTTCAACTACTTATAACATTATTTGGCTAAGTTTAAAGAAGGTTGAATATAAATGGAAAAGGGAATAGCTTGGATCCAACATAATAATAAACATCCAGTTCCGGGGATAAGATTTGTTACAATATGAAAACACATAAGAATTAAACACATAAGAACACATAATATAAAATACATAAGAATTCCTAGTTTTTAATCATAAAAGAAAGATAAAAAGAAAAGTTTAAATCACTTTTTGTTGGCTTTTGTTTGCTTGTTTATTTGTTTGTTTTTAAGCTTACTTTGTTTCCAGTATCTTTGGGTAACTGTGCAATACCAAAAGTTTGCTAAACTCTGCTTTAGGCTCATTTTACTAAAATTTCCCTGATGAATGGCAGCTTCCTTCAGAGAAGAAAAATTAGACTTTAAGAAACCAACAAAAAATTAGGCTTTAAGAAACCAATTCCTCCACCAATCAATCTTTCACATAATGGTTTGAAACCATAATGGTTTGAAACAATAGCAGCAGTATGCCATGATTGATAAAAGTTTTTGATACTGAAATACTGGGCCCAGTCTTTTTTGACTAATAGTAGTCAATAGTTTTACTCAGGTAAGAAAGAAACATAAAAGGATGAACACGAAATGTAAGAAAGTTTATCTCTTTATCACTACTTTATCTAAATGTCAGTTGTTCTTTCCTCCAGAAAAATAATAGCAACAATAAAAACTTGTATATTTTCTTATTACTATAGAAACATGTATAAGCCCAGGCATTTGTAAGGATTGACAACTGTCTCATTCTGCTTGATGCAATAAAGCAGTCAATCTGCTTCAGGGATCTACTGTACTATGAATACAAGAGAGGATTTTATTTTCTGATCTGCAATCACCCATTTAAGTGATTAAGTACTATTAGTGCACCTGTATTATCAATTTAATTGAAAACTAATTTTCCTATAGACTTATAGACATAACAGAAGAAAAAAAAATATATATATATGTGTGTGTGTGTTCCCCCCCCCCCCCCCCAGGGACTGCATAAATGAGTTGGTCATAGTAACATGACACATCACGTTTATAATATATACATAGTAATATGACTTTAACTGCTGACAGCCAAATTCTAAAGGTGAGCCTTACTGTACCCTTATTGAGGCTATGCTTTTTTATACCATCTTGGATCAGGACCATAGTTTATAAAGGCCATATAATATAACAAGGTGTATGGTAAATCAAAAGATCGTTTACACAAACATAGATCTGTCTGTTTGCTAAAACAGGTTAGTTAGCTTGTTAAAAGTGAAATCTTCGCCTACATGAAATGAATAAAATCTGAAGAAAAAAATGTGAAAATCTGAGATACATTGAGACATCCATTTGATGAGTACATGGGGGGAAAAAGCCCACCAGATTTGGAAAATACCACCTTTACCTTCTTAACTCTTAGTATCATTTTCAAGGCCCAGTGGAGCATTAATATTAAAAGGAGACACTACAAAAGGCCCTAAAAAAACATCACTTCACTAAGGAGCAGACCTAGATAAAAGACAGTTAATTATACTTACAGATATTTATTACCTCAAAGTGTCTAAATAAAATGTAGCTTTTAAACTATTACCCAAGCAAAACCAATAATTTTAACTGGTCCTTTTTACTTATTGATATTTACTTATTGATATTCTGTAGAAAAACAAAACAAAATGAAACAAAACATAAGCACAATTTCTTAAGACACACCCAACACCAACAAGAATAATTTCTAAATGTAGAGAACATCCTGAAAACTAATAATAAACTTTCTCAACCAGTGTGACCTTCTTAAAAACGGAGACTCAAAAACTGTGTATGTACCACTTGCCATAAAACACAATGAAAATGAGTAAAAACCCAAACTCTCCCTTTTTAAGTGAGCATAAGTGGTGGGCAGATATATAAGCAAATGTGCAGTTAAAATGAAAATGAATGGAAAACAATTTTCTTAAGAGTGCTTCTCTAATTTTGGAATCATAACCACAGTGTGAATTTACATGTGGCACATGAAAAATAAAAAAAAATAAAAAAAATTTAAAAAGAATTTAAAATGCAAACCATTATTTATCCAAACAAGAAAACACATTAATGAAACAATTGAAAAATGCATGTTTACATTTAGTATTTTACTTTGCTATTTTCCTTAAAAGAAAATCTATATAAATTTATATTGTTTGTTGGTTGGTTTTTTTTTGTTGTTTTTCTCTGATAGTTAGAAAACAGTTGTTCTACTGCATTGGACTTTGACTGGCTAGATTGCAAGGCTCAATAATCTGTCTCGGCTCAGGGTTAAGTGATGGAATTCATTTAAATGCCCCAGAAGTAATCATCCACAAAGAGTACATTATTTCTCTTTTATGAATTTTCAAACCTAATACTGATGGGTGGCATGCAATTAAACCTGATCAATATGTAATTTAGGTGGGCTGACATGTTTTCAAATTCTCAGAATATAGATTCTTTCAATATTGCAAGAGCTTAGTGAAATACTTAGCCCTTATGAAACAGCCGATGCAATTTAGTACAGTATAACAGCAAAAATATGCCTATTCCAAAGACAAATGAGGGAGAAATTAAACTTATAAATGATAACTTTTCAAATAATTAATTTTCTTAGCACTAAATGGATACCTTTCTTAGCAGAATCAAAATTACAATTTGGATAGAAATTAACATGCAAATATAGGGGCTTAGGTGCTGTACTATGTAAGGCTGCGGATTATTTAAACAGGGAGTTGAAATAACTCTGAGAGAACCAAGTTGTGATCATAGTTAGTTATGTATCACAGATTTTTTTTTTGGAAACGATGTATTAGCAAAAAAAAAAAAAGTCAAAGAAAAGTTTGTTTTTTAAAAAAATAAAATAAACATGGATTATCATAATGATCCTTTATGTTAAGCTAATAAACAAGGAGAAGTACATTGCCTTGTGACCCTAAAGGTCATGGGTGACAGTCTCTAGTGTTACTAATTACCTTGCTGCCATTTACACAATAAGAATTACACTTGAGTTCTTATAATCTTAGATGGACCAATTTTAAATTTTATGACTGAGGTTCTAGCCTTCTTCCTTTTGTGTTTGCACAGACAACACCCACATTATTGTCCAATAAATAAATAAATCAAAAAAATAAACACAAAATATTATCTAAGAAAGCAGTATTTGACAAGTTTGTTTTTTTTTTAATCTTTGTTTCGATATTTACAGTCCTGATATTATAGAAGCTTATTTTATTATTTTGAAACTGTTTTTTACATAACGAGGGAAGATTGAACTGTTTTCTCTCCCTATGACATTTATGTATAAACCAGATATAAGCACAATGTATTAGCTGATTCTGTTTACCTTATAAAATCTCTCTTGGAACTATAGTTAATTTACATCATTACAAAACCACTGTAAATGCTAAAAATGTATGAATGTTTCATAACTGTGAAAAATAAAATTGAGCATTACATAGTATAAATTTTCAGACTGTTGAAGACCATGCAAAAAACTGTTTTCTCTTTTAAGAAATTTTGAAATCATTCTCTTTTGCATCAATCTCATATACCACCCATTTTCCTGTGAAGTTCTGATCAGAGATGTTCATATATAGGAGCTGAATTTTGAAATCTTTTTCTCATGAAGTGAGAACAGACTGGAAAAAAGAGGTTCCTGATTTTTCTCATAGCTATGTAAGTGTAAATCTGTAAAACAGCAAGTCTAATGACTTCATTAGAGTTATTCTGGACTTTTGGCACATAACTGTACATAGATCTAATGGGTAAATGCAGACCTCTGTCCCTCGTGCACAGAGACTGTGACTTTCATCCACTACTGCAGAAAACTTTAAACTGGGATAAGCAAGGGAAGAAATCTGTGTGCTGCCTCTGAGCCCAGGTATACTTCACAGTGATGAGAAATTTTGCTTTTCACAGCAAAGTGAACACAACATTAAAACAGCTGAAGAGTGTAATCTGAGTGCCTATGCACTCAAAACTCAGTGATAGGAGGTCTGTGAACACAGATGCTAGGATATACGTCTAGCCACAAATAGGAAAAAATTAGATAAAGCACTTAATCTGGACTCCAGCTAACACCTTTCCCCACTGCCTCAAGGTGCAACCAGTCCATTTTCTAAATGACCTGCCTAGCCTATGCACTAAGTAGACCTCCCAAGGTTTTAAATTAGCAAAGAACAGTTGTCCCTCACAAAAGCCAAAGAAAAGTCATGATTATTTTTGGTCAGCTGAACAGAAGGCAGGTTTATCTACAGAAAAGAACTCTGTATCATTAACTGGTGAAGAAGAAATTCAGATCAAAAGGCAAGAACCACCTACTACCAGCATTAAAAAAATAAAAAATAAATAAAAAAAGTTCTACTGCACAGGTTGGTTAATGGCTGAACAGGGAATATTTGTATACCTAATGTCAGTAACTTTTCCTGTACTTTGTCTGGAACTGAATTTCAGTGTCACAAAATCAAGGAACCAAAGATCACTGACAATATTATAAATAGTTTGTAAAAATGTAATAGATTTATTTTAAAATAAAATAAATTTTATTTTAAAACCTCCTATGTGTCAAATGTGCAACTAAGAAGAGGTATCAGTTACAAAATACGTTGAGAATAAAAATATATTCATTTCCAGTAGTGAAAAGTACTCTAGAATCAAGCAGCTTTATAAAAAATGCATTAGGGGTTTTCAATGTCATGCTAAAAGTTGTAGGCTTAAATAGAAAACATTCATTACAAAATTCTATGGAAAGCAGAGGTAGAATAGGTTACTATCCCAGCCAAAGAAAAGTATTTCATTTGTAAATGAATAATAGCTACAGCTGATTGAATTTGTGCATAACTTTATCAACTGTTTATTCTTAAACTCAAGAAAATCTACAAGGATTTATTTCTCTTTTAAACAAATATGAAGACAGAACCATAGGACCACAAAAAAGGGACTCTAGCCCATGCGCCATTGAGGCACTACACACTTGCAGCCTCTACCAAAACTGGTGGGAGCTGGCTGGTATTACATGGAGCCTAGCAGGATCCAGCCCACCCTGGCCCACCTGGCATTTTATTAAAAATGCTAAGCTAGTACCTTAGATGCGTCATTTCAAAATGCCTGAAGTGATATGAAGGGGAAGACTTTCACTGAGCTATTTGATGGTTACTGGGACAGAAATGACAAAGGATTCTGTCCATTAGTTTTTCAATACAGTGTTCAATAGCAGGAGGAAATTGATGGCGCAACAGTGGCATCACATTGGGGAAACTTATGATGCGGACAATAGCACTTCCAATAAAAGGGCTTTTGATTTTCTGTGTGTCAAACTGTTTTAATATTAGGGCATTTCTAGGTCAATGAAGGGTTAATGTAGCACCATAAATCATATCCAAACAAGAGCCCTTAAATGCCTGTGTTGAAGTAGCATTTTACTAAGGTCAAAAATGCATTAAAAGAAGAAAAGGATAAACAAGCACACAAGAGTAGGTTGCAAAAGTAATGCAGATCCACATCTTTTCCACCGCCCCAAAACTGACATTGACATAGCATACTAAAGAGAGTGAATAATAGGTGAATTAGAAATTAATGATTCCTCTGCTATGTAAATGGCAATTAAAGGACATGCCATGCTGCAGGCTCTGTCCTAAAACTCTTCTCCATTTGTTTGGATTGAAATTCATAGCATCTATAAATGCATCAGTGAGATCTGGTATGTGTTTATTGAAACCTAGAAATCTGGACACAGCTTGCACACAGATGTTCTTAAATTTATATATAGAAATTCACATTTAAAATAGAAATTCAGGCAAAAAAAAAAAGTTACATAGCTAATTTCTTTGTATGAATAAATAATGCCTGCACAAAGTA
The DNA here is from genome assembly GCF_040182565.1 of Anser cygnoides. Taxonomy (NCBI): domain Eukaryota; kingdom Metazoa; phylum Chordata; class Aves; order Anseriformes; family Anatidae; genus Anser; species Anser cygnoides. The sequence continues at coordinate 49,772,904 of NC_089874.1, forward strand.
ACACATTATACCTTCAATACAGCACAGTAGCAAAACTCAATAATTTACATTGATTATAATCCTACACATCAAAGTGTTACTCTAACAAAGCAACACAGTGGCTGCTATTTGTAAGTGCCTTCTGTCCTGAAAGGTGCTAGAAAGAACTGTTTTCCTTTCATGGTGTCAAACCTTTAAGTTTTTATCTCTCTCTCTCTCTCTCACACACACACACAAATCCTTTCATCTGCATTACATGTAAGTGCAATTAATAAAATGACAAATTCAATAAAGAATAGAGGGGTTGCAGCAAAGGAATGCATTCGTCGTTTTGTTCCTGCTTTTAGTTTTGAATGGCAACATCTATCATGTGTGGTGCAGAGAAAAGGCTTTTGGAGCTAAAGAATCCTTTAGGGACATTGTCAAACAAGAGAAGATCGCAGTCCAATACTGTTTTACTACTGAAGTAGCAAGACCTACTTAAAATAAAAATTCCAGCCCAGCTATGGGAGTTACTGTACCTTGCAGTCAGTCTAAGAAAAGAATGATTCAGAACTGGGTAAACTTCGACATATTTGTCATTTAAAATCTGCAAATTCCTGCAATATTCTGTGCTAGCATGTGAAACAAATGGGCTTCTGGAAGGGAAAGCTGCATTGACAAACTCAGCAAAGAGCAATTTTCTGTCATTTAATGAAGGATGGAGAGAGGCCTTGATAAAGTACCCACTCATTACTGGTTTGTTTTTGTATGTGTGTCTGTGTGCGAGACAGAGAGAATGTGTATGTGTTGATGAAAGGGTAATCTCAGTAGTTCAATCTTCAGAGACAAGTCGAACTTGCTAAAAGCACTCTTTATTTTTGTGTAAATTCAGTTAGACAGACTTTCACTTACATATCTGCATGCTGGCATTTCCTTGTTACTAAATGATGCACAATGTTTATCCCTTCTTATATATTATCTTTTGTCCAAAATGTACCAACTGATTGACCAAGAGTTCTCTCCCTCCCACGCATATATAAAATACTACAAAATTAGTGAGGGCGTGGGGGACAATTGTAGTCTCACATATATTTTACATACAGTGTCAAACACACACTTGTTATGGTCAGTCTTCAGATCCAGATAAGTCAGTGCTGCGTACCAACCCAGATAACTGCTGAAACTAAGTCAATTACCTGTTTTCATTCTGTGTCTAACACCAAAAGCAGTATACAGATTGTTTATTACCATCATGTATTCAATATTATTATTTAGTTTGTCTGTAGGAGCGTTGAGGTTTAACTTGAAGATATCAGCAAAGCATGTATTAAGAAATACTCATATAATGTGAGTGTGTGCACATTATCAGCTTGTAACCTGTAGTCCTCCAAGACTTATTATAGCTTTAAGTATGGGAAATAATGTGCATACAGTTGAGTACAGTAAGACATCACAGATTCAGGGATCTGGTGGTTAATAGGCTGTTTCAACCAGAACATGTCATCTAATGCTATGCATTGCTGTCTGGTTTCTTTAATGAAACAATTTTTAATTATTGCCTTTATTTACAGTAAAGGCCTACATCTATAAGAAATTAATTGTACTATTTCCAACTTAGAATATATCTCATACAATTCCTTTTTTACTTCTGTGGGTGAAAATTATTTCTTGGGTTTGGGGTAAAACATAATTAACCGTTTGTACTGACAGATAAAGATGGCATAGGTGTGACTAGAACAATGGCCTATTCATATCTACCTCAGCTTTTGAGAAGTTGGACGAGCAGCTCAAGGAGCTGGTGTAAGATTCCTTGAACAATGTCCTGATTCTGCCAAAGTCAATGAGGCAGATCCAGTCTGTTGGACTTTGTTATGTACTTCAGTGAAATTAAACTGTATTTTCTGGGATCTCAGTGTATATATTGTTTTGTCTTTGATATCAGGAGAAACAGATTCAAACACTTAAACCCATTCTACTGGTGACTAGATTTACCTTCGCCATTTTACATCATGCAACACTTATAGCTCTGGTTAGTAAACAAACACCAGCCTGCTAACATCATTAACCATATGCTTATACATAAATAAAGAGGTAATTTCTTAGAAGCCATGGTTGCTTATGCTGTACTAGGAAAAAAATAGGCAAAATTAGTCAAGACTGGCTAGAAGAAAACAATTACAGTTTGTAATGCTAAAATTTTCCAGCAATTCCACTAGTCAAATTGTATCAACATCAGAAAAACAAAAATTTCAGGACAGATGTAATTGGTTCCTGTTAATTTTGTTATTTTTTATATACACACATGTAATTATACACTTGTAGTATGCACATGCCAATTCTACACTTCACCCCTATATACTGCCTTTTTCTTCTCTACTGATAATAAATAAAACATCAGAGCCTTTTCATAACTTTTGGTTTGGTATTATAAAATTGAGATATGAACAGTATTTCTTTGCCCACATATGGAAACTACTTACTAAATAATAATAATTTGTTCTGTGTCTTAAAATATAGAACATCAAAATTTATTAAAAGTAGATTTTTTGGTGTATGTATACTAGAAAAATGATCAGGTTTCATACTAGCACTCTAAAGGTGTATGATATTTTATTACACAATCCAATTTTTTTACAACTACTCTGTTATTTAAATATGTTAGCTAGTAAATTATTTCAGAAACTTACTACAGGTGTATGCTTCTGAACATACATGGCACGTCTTCCAAAGAGGAATCATCTTAGACAGCCAGTCCAAGCAACATGAAAAACAAAATATTTGGAAAGTAGTTAACACACAGGCCCCACAGTGTTTCCATCCAGGATCCAAAATTAAGATGTTCAATACTTTAGAGAAAGGAAAATTAGTGTCTGATAACCAAATCAGCCAGCCATTGGCTTGACACTGAAGCACTGCAGTAAATACAGCATTCCAGCTGATATCAGTTCATAAAATTGAGATCCAGTGATGCATTACATATTCAGGGTCTGACTGAAGTTCTGATTCAGCAATTGCTTGTAATGCAGTCATTAATCTGCTTTTGCTGGCCAGGTAAGTAAGGTTTGCAGCTATTGCTGAAAGACGTACTTGGTCCATACAGAACTCTGGTCCTTTCCTAAATCTTTCGTTCTGATAGGACTCTTTCTTCTAATGTACCTATGCTGTGCTTGAACATAAATTGATTCTAGATCCTTTTAATTAACATGTGCCATTATTCTAAAGAAAAAAAAAAAAGGAATTAAGAAAAGCTAACTTTATAACCGGTCTCTTAGCTTACAGGAAAATGCAAGATTTCAGAGATTAGATACTGAGATCTAGATAAAATTCACCTCTACATGAACATCACCAGTTTCAATGTACAATCTCATGCAAATATTTGCACAGAATTGTTGCCTTAGTTAAAAGCCAGATTGCATTCTAAGAATATGTTAGTGCTGCATACCCTGTCTGAAGACAGCGTGAAGAATCATTACCTCACTGAAGTACTGGATGATGCTTAATGAATGAGACAAAAGGCACTTGAAACAAAAAGCAACCTCAACTCATAATGCACTAAGGTAAAAAATAAACCCCTAAAGTTACTGCTGCTTTCCTGAGTGTTGGTTTAAATTAGCTTGGACTGCAAGCACTTTGCTACATCTCCTTAGAAAACATTTTTTCAACAGTACTTCCTCCATTTTCTGATTAAGAATGAAAATAGAAAATAAATAACTAATAACATAAATTGATAAAATATTCTGAAAACTCATGAAATATACAAAATAGCAAAAAAATTGCACCAGGGCCTGAATTTTCCCAGCCTTTTCAACCATCTTCCACGGAATCATTTATTTCAAAACAGTAACAATGGCTGCATAATCAGAACCTAAACAGTATATCCAATTAAAGCATTTGTTTGTCTTGTGTCCTTCTAATGAAAGAACCTATAATAAACATCTGATGTTGACAGAGGTTGCTTTTAAGATCCAATAAAAAATAAAAAAATTTAAAGTTAAGATGATCCCCAGGTATTTGTTCTGACAAACCATGTAGCCTACCTTTTGTTCTAAGGTTTTTGCTTGTATTTAGCTTTATGTTGTTGTTGCTGCTGATTACTATCTAAAACCACTTCCCCACATAGGATATCCATGCTGGTGTGTGCAGATGCGCAGCAGAGTACTGGGTTAGCAGATAGATCTTCTGGCCCAGACACAGTACGCTTAGTTCACAGGATCACACAGACCATAACCCTTGGTATCATTTCTAGCACTACAAATCCGGAATGTTCTGGTCACACAAAGATTAATGCAACTTTAGTTATTTTTTTCTTCATTAGCTGTGGTTAATTGGATCATACCAGCCACTGGGAAGTAAATAGTGAGATGTATGGTTAAAGTCCCCTTGTTCAAGAAACACTGAACAGCATGTTTTGCTTGTTTTCCATCAGATCTGTATCAGGAAAAATCATGAGGTTCCTAGTTAAACTTGCCCAACTGCTTCTTTTCACAAATTCAAACAGTACAAATATGGTAAAAGAATCCTGGGGAAGTTTTTGTAGATCAATGAGTGGGGTCTTTTAATTGCACTAATACACTCTAAATGACTTTGCAGTGGTGAATACAACCGGAGAACTATTCTCATCTTCCACATTTGAGATATGTAAATGCAAATAGAATATGAAACTTCCCAAATGTCTCACAAAAACTGATAATCTATATATTGGATAATCTATATATTCATTTTTCTAAATATTGTCCAAAACCACTTTTTCCTCTAAAACCCAATCAAAACCTTGAAAACAAAATTTACTGTTTCTCTGCTTGTATAAATACCATTCTGATTACAATACAGTATATTACTTGATTTTTAGCTTTCATTTGAAAAGACCAAGCTATGTTAAGGAGCCTTTAGCAAGCTGTCACAGATGAGACCAATAAGCACATCCTGACTTAACACACATCAGGGGTTGCCAAGGATACACTGTCAGGGGACTAGGGTCAGGAGTCAAACTGACCAATATTGAGTAAATTACATTGGTTCGAATGATTCCCCCTGAGCTAGTAATGATACGGCATGCACATAGTTTTGCTCTGCAGACTGATAAATACTGCATTTGAAGGCTAAACAAGGAACAAAGCATGGAAAAGTGATCTTCTATAGACTGACAAATATTCATTCACATTATCTTGATATTAAGAATACCATCATTGAAATTATCTCTAATCTTTTCCTGATGAAATGTAACAAAAGAACTAATGCTTATACTCTAAAAGGCAAAACAAGCAATAAGCTAAAATACAGTACAGTCCTCTATTGATACAGAAAGTATTACAAAATCACTACTAAATAAAACTGTTCATAATGACCTGCAATATATAGCACAATGAACTTCCTTACTTCCCCTCCATATTTAAGAATATTCTTTTTTCCAGTCATGAGTCTTTTGAAAGAAACTGTCAAAGTTCAGTCCCAGATTTAAAATCATGAGGCCTTCCTGGATGCTTTTGCCTTGCAGGTTGTTGTGGTTTAACCCATCAGGCAGCTAAGCACAACACAGGTGTTGGATCACTTCCCTGGTCCCCAGTGGGGTGGGGGAGAGAACCGAAGCTGGGGGGGGGGGGGGTAAAGTAAAACTCATGTGTTGAGATGAAGGGGAAAGGGAAGGGGAAGGGAAGAATAAACAAAACAATTGCTCACCACCTGCTGACCAAAGCCCAGCCAGTCCCTGACCAATGGCAGCCCCCCTGGCCATCTCCCCCCACTTTTAATGTTCCACATGACACCACATGGTATGGAATATCCCTTTGGCCAGTTTGTGTCAGCTGTCCTGGTTCTGCCCCCTCTCTCTTGTGCACCCACCCACCCCCACCCACAGGCAGGGCAGTATGAGAAGCAGAAAAGTCCTTGGCTCTGTGTAAGCACTTTTCCAATACAACTAAAACATCAGTGTGTTATCAACATTATTCTCATCCTAAATCCAAAACACAGCACCATACCAAATCCTATTGAGAAAACTACCTCTATACCAGCTGAAACCTGAAAAGAGGTATTGTTTAGTAACTGAATTCTACTAAAACATTTCATCACAAACTCATTGTGCAGCAAATGAACTACACTGAGCTTGTGCTATTTTCTGCACTAACTTTAGGCAAGGTCTATTGACACCTTAGAGCTCAGATATAAGTAAGAATCTGACACTGACCAGCCAACATATACAGGAGATTTTCCTGACTTCCTTCAAGCCCAAAGAGAGAAGATATTTGCGAGATCAGCAAAGCTCAAATTTACTTTTAGAACAGGAGTGTGCAAATATGACATACTTTGCAATTTAAAATCTTATTTATTTTTTCATCATTTGTACTATATTGCCTCTCATAAATTCTTCTAAATTTGTCCCAAAAATATTAGGGAAAAGTATCTGACCTCCTTTCTTTTCATACCTTTCATCCATATTTTCCTTTCCCAATCCTCACTTCCATACTTTCTTCAGTTCATTTCAGTTTTCCTATTATTAGACAAATGAAATTTTTCAAGGCCACATCTACTATATTTTCTTCTTCAAGCTATTACATTCTTACTCCTTAATGTCTTTTCCCCTCCCCAGTCCTTGAGGAACCACACGCAACAAATCTTCTTTCTGCCTTCCATGTTTGTGTCTTCAAACTAACAGATTTAGTATCTTTCTAAAAAAGGTACTTTACGGTCTGTCAATAATGCTATAAAATTGCTTTTGTCCCCTGTATGATGATTTTTGTCACCGGTGGTTATATAATATTTGCATATATATGCACATATCATTGTTTGTTACCAAACACTCAATACCATGTTCTGAACAGATTTCTCCATTAACCTCCTGTCAGAAAATAGCATCACCTCTTTCTCTCACAGAGGCAAACAGCTTCAGTGATGTGATGGTGTGTTGGGTGATGTGTTTCGAGGATGATCTTCACTGAAGAAATATAAAAAATGGCTGCTGTTCACAAGCTGTACATTGCTCAGGCTCACCAGCTACCACTGCAAACTTTCACGACAACTTATGCCCTGCAGCAATAGGCGCTGCTCAAAGTCCTTGTGTATTCACTTCCTTCATGTCGTTTTTGTTGTTTTTCCTTTAGCCTCAGCAAAACCTACCAGTTGATCTGACAAAAAACTTAATCAAGGGGGAAGGAACAAGCAGCAAATGACAACTTTGGACCGGGGGGGGGGGGGGGGGGGGGTAAGCCCATAGTTACACCAGTTTATACAAGACGGATCAATCTGTGTGGCTTATCTTAAAGCCTAAGAGCTCTTCTTGGACACTAACTACTCCACTCTTTTTAACGCAGCCACTAGTGTAACAGAGGAGTTTATTCTCTGAGCAGAAGCTTTTGACTCACAGACCTGAGCTGTGATCCATTTTACAGAGTAGATGAAAGGTATGGGTACTACTTTAAAGCTGATGTGAAAGCCCATGGCATCAATTCTTTTCTTTGCTAAGCAGATTTCCAGAGTGCACTTCAGTTTATTCTCCCAAGAACAGTCCCCAGAAATGTTGCCCCTCTTCTATGAAAACCCTGTTCTCCATGGATTTTCACCCAGGGGAATATTTTTACCCTCAATGAATAAAATTACATTGATATATATGGATATAATATATAAATATAATATATATAATATATATAAAAAAATATCAAGTGGTATCACCTGGGTGGCCAGGCCCAAAGAGTTGTGGTGGATGGAGTTAAATTCAGTTGGAGGCTGGTCACTACTGGTGTACCCCAGGGCTCAGTACTGGAGCCAGTTCTCTTTAATATCTTTATCGATGATCTGGATGAGGGGATCGAATACACCCTCAGTGTTTGCAGATGACAGCAAGTTAGGTGGATGTGTTGATCTGCTCGAGGGTAGGAAGGCTTTGCAGGGGGATCTGGATAGGCTGGACTGATGGTCCAAAGCCAACTGTATGAGGTTCAACAAACCTAAGTGCCAGGTCCTGCACTTGGGGCACAACAACTTCATGCAACGCTACAGGCGGGGGGAAGAGTTGCTGGAAAGCTGCCCATCAGAAAGTGACCCCGGGGGTGTTGCTCAATAGACAGCTGGATATGAGCATGCAGTGTGCCCAGGAGGCCAAGAAAGCCAACAATATCCTGGCCAGCAGGACCAGGGAAGTGATTGTCCCTCTGTACTTGACTCTGGTGAGGCCTCACCTTGAGGGCTGTGTTCAGTTTTGGGCCCCTCACTGCAAGAAGGACATTGTGGTGCTGGAACATGTCCAGAGAAGGGCAACGAAGATGGTAAAGGGTCTAGAAAACAAGTCTTTTGAGGAGCTGAGGAAGCTGGGGTTGTTTAGCTTGGAGAAGAGAAGGCTCAGGGGAGACCTTACTGTACTTTACATTTATCTTAGATGAGATTGTAGCGAGGGGGGGATTGGGCTCTTCTCCCAAGCATCAAGTGATAAGATGAGAGCAAATGGCCTCAAGTTGCACCAGAGGAGGTTTAGGTTGTGTATTAGGAGAAATTTCTTCACTGAAAGGGTTGTGAAGTATTGGGACGTGCTGCCAGGGAAGTGGTTGAGTCACCATCCCTAGAGGTCTTCAAGAAAAGTGCAGATGTAGAACTTATTAGCATGGTGTAGAGGTGGACTTATCAATTAGGTTAAAGGTTGGACTAGATGTTCTTAGAGGTCTTTTCTAACCTGAATGATTCTATGATTCTATCACTAGTACAACTGAAGAGAATGCAGGCAGAATGCAAGGTTGCAGACATTAAGGACCATAAAGCTAAAAAATGAAAGATGCATTTTTAACATTTAAACTTTTCATAACAATTTCATCTTAATCTGCATATGCATCAGACTTGATTTTTCCTGCTATAGTCCCTCACCATCAGGACTAAACACAGGACTTTTACCTATTCATCACAGACCTCTACTATACAGTTCAACAAAAGGAACAATCTGTATCTCTGCTCAGAATGGATTTTTGAGGGCTGCATGACAGTTACTTTAGCACTGACAGATGTTATTAGAAAGAAGACATGCAACATGGAAGTGAAAACTATAGCAATGAAAGAAAGTTGAGAATATGTGCAAGATCTGGCTGCAGAGGGGTGGGGTTGGGTGGTTGGCTCTTGGGACTGAACAGATGTGAGAGTGGTTACTGCCCTACTTTTCACAAGTAAATCTGCTACTGCATATGCTGAAATTAGGAAGTTTGGTTTTCCACACAACTCCTTATAAATGCCAGGCTGGCATTTCTATGGCACAAAGCTGTAAAGCATGTCCCAGGATAAAAGCGTAAATGCAAATAACACATTAAATAATGGAAAGTTTGAAAATATGACTGGACAAACTACTTTGTATCTTCCAAAATGCTTTTGCATTACACTGTTTAGCTAATGAAGTTGGGAAGAAAAAATATTTCTCCAAATTCTGCTTTGTTCAGTGTTTCGGAAGAGGTATCACAGAGCTACATATAAAAATCATCTACAGTTTCTCTTCTGATGGACTAATTCTGCAAGTGAGAAAAGTATGTTCCATAGAGAAGGGCACCTTATATTGCTTTATGATTTGAACCCTAACTCATTCTTTTAAGTACATTTGTTTTAGTGCTCATAAGTTCCACATCGTATGCTGATTACATTGTAAACTCATTCCACAGCAAATACTGACAGATTATTAAAATATCACAGCTCCATTTATACAAAGAAGGCTAATCCTTTATAAAGCACACTACTTAAATTACAATTAGTTTATTCATACCCTGGCAGCAGGATATGTTGTTCTATGACGTTCAGTAAGATCTTCACTCAGGATTTAAACTGTTACAAAATCCCTTTACACTTCCAAGTTTGCACCACTATTTGTTTGCAATGCATGGCTCATCTTCCTGGATAATGATGCTAAGGTCTCATTTCTCTGAAAAAGACAGGTGCAAAAGAAAGAAGACTGAAGAGATCATTGCTGAGTTACTCTATTCAAATCTCTTGAATTTGAGGAGAACATTGTTTTGCTAGAGGCACTACCTAGAAGTTAATGCAGTTAATCTGAAGAATTAGCAAGAGCAAATAGCTGCTGTTCATAAGAAAAAATAAATAAATAAGTAAAAACAAAACAGTATGAAAAAAGTATGTTTGTATACTATCTGTGCAAATACTTATCAGCTGCCCACTTTCAAAAAAAAAAAAAAGTTGAGTTGCCTTACACTTTTTCTGCTCATTCACTGTGCAAGAATCTGCACACCATATCAGCTTGACTCCTATTCAATACCTTCATACTTCTATCCTTGATCACCAAGACTAAGTAGAATAAATAACTGCCACATTCCTTACAAAGTGAGTAGAAAGCATATGTGATCAAACCAAAATGAAAACCATTTATAGGTTTGACAAAGGCTATAGAGACTGCACAAAAGACAAAGTAGCAGAAGTATGCTGTCTTTCCTGCTCATCATTTTGCTAGAATATCTAAAACCAATTTCTATATTCTGATTTTGCTCAATTTAAAAAAAAAAAAAAAAAAGCTAAAATCTAAAAGGTCTACATAAGCATTACATATAAGGAATTCACTTAGACATCCAAGAACTATAAGATTTTTTTTCTCATATATTTCAAGCTGGAATTATACAAAATGATGAAAGATACAGTACTTCACAAATTTGACCCTTTCAATGGATACAGTCAATATTGGCTAATAAATGAATACTTTTTCAAAGTAGTGGAGCCATCTTAGGTAGCTATGTTGTTTAAAAGCCCAATTAAAAAAAAAAATCACTCACTGTAAAGAATTACACATTTAACAGCTTGCAACTGTATTACTAAAAACAGTAGAATCTTCTAAAATCTCCCAATTTAAGGCCTCATTAACTTATGTAATAACTTGCATGGTGAATTCCCAATGTTGTAGTTATAGGTCAACAAGCATTTAACATAAATGTTTAAAAAACATTCTTTAAGAAGCACCACTCACCACTACGTAGTTACAACTAACTTGGGTGTTGCACTCAAAGTAGAGATTCCAAGTACTTTTTATATAAGAAAATACTATCTTAAATGACGCACGCATTCATTCAGAATGAATTACCTCAGATTTAACAAGTAAATTGATGAGTTTATGGTAAAATTAATTAAAGACAGCTCTTTTAAAAAATATAAGCTGTTGGTTTTTTTCTTCAGAGGACCTGAATCATTAAACAATAAAGACTTTTCAAAATTCATTGATAGTAAGGATTTATAAATTCATAGACATTTTATCCATTACTTTTGTAAGAAAAGTTCATCTTTTTGATGTCAGGTAGGTGAAATGAAAATGTGGGCAGGAGGTATTGCAGGAAAATAAGAGTTTCTGTATAGAAAAGAGATAGCAAAGGAAAACAGAGTTGCAAGATGTTGTGGATACACGAAGGGCATGCTGAACAAAGAAATCTGGACTTATTTTTTTGCTTTATATATCTGCTTATTAGCCTTGCTCTGGCAGCAAAGGAGAAGTAAGGCAATTAAGCTGGCCAATGTGTCTTGGTTCTTAAGATAGTCCAGAGAGGAACAGCACAGACAGAACCTCAGTGATTACGGAGGGAACCATGTCAGAATAGCAGACTTTACTATAGATGAATTAACATGATGAGGAAAAGAAGATTAATATTCCCTTCTAAATGCCACTGCTGAGATCACTTTGTGGATGCCGTATCTAGTCTTGTATTCCCCAGTTCAGGGAAGATTTTGGCATACTGGAGTGAGCTCAGTGGACAGCTACCAAGGTGTTCAGGCAGCTGGAGCACAGGGTGTATATGACAGTCTAAGGGAAATGGGCTTACACATCCTGGAAAAGAAAAGGGTCAGGGGAGACTATATTGCTTTCTATTACTCTTGAATGGGAGGGTCCAGAGAAGATGGAGACAGACAGATGGAGACAGAGAAGATGGAGTCAGAAGTGCATGATGACAGGACTAGACATATGAAACAGAACTCAGAGCATGGACAGTTCCAGGAACACAGAAATATGCTTTTCTCATGGTAAGTATAGATTACACTGTGACATTGTCACAGGTACCCCGAGCAGCTTTAGCATCTCTGTGCTCAGAAATGCTCAACGCTGGCCTAGACAAGGCCATGAGCAACCTGCTCTAACAGGAGGGGAGGCGAGGCGAGGCGAGGCAAGGCGAGAGAAGAAAAAAAATTAGTTGTGTTCTTTCATCTTTTTTTTTTTTGTCTTTTTAAATGTTCCCATTAAAAATAGATTGCTACTCTATTCATTTTCATAGAATGCTTAAATGTAATCTAATCAGTACTTCTGGAAAATAATATTTTCACCACCAAATTTAATGTCTAGAATGCAATACATTTTTATGTTGTTATATTGCATTACATTCTATTTTTTATAGATCTATTTTAACACTGGTACGTTTACAATAAATTTTCTATTTAGTGTTTGATTTTTTTTTATATGGGTCATCTCCACAACCACTCAGAACTTTGCAGTGTCCAGTTACTAGGGGAGATACCAGTCACGGCCTCCAGTGTGGATTAACCTAAAACAAGTCATATAGAGCAAAGGGAATGCTATTTTACCTCAGCAGACTCTTCTCCATTTCCGTGTTACATTAAGCCACAAAAAGAACCTAATTTCTCATATACTATCCATTGGAGTGAAAAATCAGGACATTGGTGAATGTCCTACTGAGGAGACCAGTTCTAAACAAGTAAGATGGGCAAAATTCTGTAAATTTCTAGACTACTCAAAAATGAATTAAATATAGGTACATTCCAAAAATTAAAACAACTTCTGTAGTTTGTATCAGGAAAGTCACATTTATTCTCAAAGACCAGAAAGCCTACGTTCTATTATTAGCATAAACCATGATAGTATTGGAATTTTATGAGGGATGACTATGTGTTAGGAGGACATTGGGTGGCTCTATGTTAATGTTTTAGTTTGGCAGTGCACTTCTTATGCTCATCTCTTGACTTTCTTCAGTTATTGTACTATGGTTTGCTTTGTGGGGTGGCTTAAAAACATACATGTTGAGATTCTTTTTGGATGTCACTCAAGTAAACTAAGTTTAGTGGTTGCCGGTTGCTAATTCAGTACACATAATGAGATTAGAGCTAATCCAAAATTAACTCATCAAAATAGGCATGGATCTCATGTCTTCAGTGACAAGTGCTTCCTTCAACAAATGGGACCGCTTCTTTTTGCAGTCTGGTACTCATTACTGATCATTGCATAGACAGATTTAAAGACTTGGAAGCAACTGAAAAATCTTTTCTTCCCCCTTAAAAGTTGTGCATGGACCCTTTTGTTCAAATATAACATCCTCAGACTCTTCATGTTGTCTCTGTCTATGATAGTTGATCTCCTCTTTCTACGCAGATTTCTAAGTTCCTACAACTTTTCTTATCTCAACAACTAACTTAATAAGGCAATCTGTAACCATTTGCTTTTCAGTAGAGAAAAACAATTTAGAATAGCCTTAATACAGTAAAAGGCCCTCAACCTGGACTCTCCCCTGGTCCAGGCAGTAATCAGAGGACAGACGAGAAACTTTTGTGAAGGAAGATAAAGAAAAAAATAATTTCCAGCTTCTTTAGGAAATTGTAGCTTCTTTACCACGTATTCTCCATACTCTGACATAAAATACTCTGCTGATGAAAAGTTGTAATACTTTGTCTGGCAGAAAGTATGCCAGACCCTCTGTAATGTTAAGGATGAAATTTCATGTGCTAAATCAAGCCTGGCAAACTTTTTTAATGTTGATAACCACACAGTGGAGGCGTTCCAAAAACACCGACTCACTATTTGGTCACACCCATTTATAGTAATTGTGTTTAACAACCAACCACAGACTAGAACTGATTGTAAACTGCACCAGCATGGCACTGATTCAATACTTTTTCCTAGAAAAGCACTTAAGCAGGTTTTCATGACTGACTTACATTAACAAAACTTAATCACATGCATAATATACATGCTTTAATGCTTTCCCAAAGAAGGTTCTGTATCATGATAATAGAACTTTTAGTTCCTTATTCTTCTCAGAAAGTTCAAAGCTCACAGCGTTCAATACATATCATTTCCTTGTACCATTCTTTTATTTTTTTGACATTTTTAAAGCAACTCACACTTTACCATTTATTAGTTCTGAGTATTGTGATATATTGTGACTGATCCCCCTACCTCTATTGTTTATTTTCTCTTAAGCACTTTTTTTTTCCTTTCAGGGCTTCAGCAGAAAAATTGATTATAAAGTTATAAATAAAAGTGTAAAATAAAATATATAACATTAAGTTAACCAGAAATATGTAAGCAACATTACATTCTGAATGAAAAAAAAAAGCCATGAAACTCAGGTAAAACATAATTGTTTTACTTCTCTTTAGGATTTCATACCTTTTTAGGGACACATTTTGGTTAGAGTCATTGCAATATTTTGAGAGTCTGCATAAAATGCTTAATGATATATCTAAATTCTGTAAGATTCAGTTTAGCCTGAGAGCTTCATGGCAATCCCTGTTTGTTGCAGGGTCGAAATCATTCTCCTTACATAATTTCAGAAGTATTTATTAATGATAAATACATAAAATTCTGGCACACGCACAAAAAAATAAAAAAAATCTACAATATATCCTACATATAGTACTTTCTGTCAGTTGCCATATATATGATTCAATAGTGACCTTGGTTTGTTCAGGTACCACTTGCTTTTTATATATACACACTCTGTCTTCCTAAATTGAAAGGAAGCTTCGTAATTTTCAGTACCTCTGTGCTTTTTCACCCTGGAGTTAGGCAAGCTATTAATTTCTTGAGTAAAAGGGATATTACAGCAGGTTGGCAGAGAGACATCTCAGCAGCAGGCAAAAAAACGAATACTTGCCTAAAAAAGTGTCAAAATGTGGATGTGCCTCCAATAATTTAAAAAATAGAAGGTGATAAGTTGAAAATGTCAGGTAATTGGCAGACAGATAGAAAGTTAAACTGTGTCCTCAGTGAAGAAAATTAACCAGCAGCTGCCAGCAGAGGCCCCAAGGTCATCTGAATGTCAGAACCAAGTAAGGGCCAATCATTCAGGAGGGGCTCGCTGCTGATATTTGCCCTCCCTGGTCATTTTCAGATCTCCCAGGAACTGCCCTGAACTACTGCCAACATGTGTTCATTTCTAAAAATTACACAGATTGTGATTTATTACCCATCACGCTACAAAAATCCATTGTGAATTAAATCAGCCCTTTGTTTAAATTGCTGCTCTGCAATACGTATCATATCATCATAAATGACATTGAAGTTATAATCTACAGTAGTCTGCTTCAGCCACTGATAAGGCTCCACCAAGGGACGATCAATACTTACTATTCATTTTTGAAATTATCTTCACATTGATCCCTGAACAAGCGCCAGCAACGCAGAGGCACAGTGGCTTTAATACAATAATTATATAAAGGTTTACAGGCTCATCCTCCCAGCCAATAAAAGCTGTCAGCTGGCAGGGACAGTTACAATCCCATAATCCATCAAAATGCTGTTCTCTGACCTATGGGCTTCTGGGCTTTCAGCAGACCTCGATAAACATGCTTATAGAGGAGAGAATAGCAAAAAACACTAGCAAAGAAAAGCACCAGATTCATATTACCGATTACAAAAAAAAAAAAAAAAAAAATCTCTTATAGCACATCACCCTTTTTATCACAGCAACAAAGAGATGCATTTTTATTGTAATTCACCAAAGAGTAAGTGACTAGATGTGTGTGTGTATTCCTGCACAAATTCAGTCTATTCTTTTCAGTAGGTGACTTTGGATCAAATTATAAGCTATAATGAAGTAAGCCCATGGAACTAGTATCAGATATTGGTAATTTACAGAGAGGAACAGCTAAGCACCCTATACAAAAAAAAAAAAAAAAAAAAAAACTCTGAAACCGAAATACCGAGAATATAAGAATAAAAGGAAGCTACCATCCAGTGGCAAATGAAAATGTGGATTAAGTAGATTGTGAATTACTGTGTAGCATTCAGACAAGACTTCAAGTTTTTTGTACATGTGAATTTTTATTTTCACAGATAGGTGACTAAACAAATCAATTTATTTATTAGTTGAGCTATATATACAGGTTCAAATTTTGTATATCACTTCAACCTGTATAAAAGAGGGAAGTAATTACTTTATAAGAAAAGCTTTTGATCTGTCATGATTGACCCAAACTCTGAAATTTTGATGAATTTTCCAGAATAAAAATAAGGCAAGAGGGATTTGAGGCAGGTTTAAGGAAAAATAAGTGGGAGAAGAAAATCTGGGATATGGAACATTTAATGTATTATGGTCTGCCACATTAGTTATACCCCTCCTTTACTGATTCTCTTGTCAACTTCACAGTATTACCATGGATATGAGAAGTGCAGAATCTGACTGGGCACCTGACTACAAGGCACAATTTGTGTTCCAAGTTCATCCTTCAAACCTTATTTGACTTACAATGATTCTGATTAACAGCTCTCTGTTTGTTTTTTTCCCATCTGAAAATATGCTGAAAAAAAAAAATGCATTCCCATGAAACAATTCTAACATTTGGTAAGGGGAAAGGAGAATTTGAATTTTCAAGTTTCACAACATTATGGCGAATTCGTTTAGGAAAGGGGCACAATCTCTAGAGAGCTTTTCTTGTTTGCTTCTGTGATTTAAGAAGTTTTCTGCTTTGTTTCAGATCAATATAGATCTGAAATATCCTGCATGGTATTATTTAACTTAACTCCAACGTTTAAGTGCAACAAGTGACGTTCACCAGCTTATAATACTGCCTGTGACTTGACTTTCAAAGCTATAGTGCACATCTTAAACATTGTTAATGTCAACAAAACTGATGCATAAAGCTGTTGCCAGCTAAGTACAGTCTAAGAAGTAATACAGCATCATTTTAAATCTTTTAGTTCAGATTTCAGATCAAGCATTTGACAGATCATAATTCTTTCTTAGAAAAGTTATCTCTTTGGTTCTCTTTTTTTTTTCCTTTTTTTTTTCCTTTCTTTTTTTTTGGTGATTATTGGTAAAAGAGTTTGTGATTTTTTTCCCTACCTACAGAAATTATTGTTCCTTATTGTGAAAAACAATTTAAATTATAGCACTCCTCCTTTCAAGTAACACTTTCTTCTAATTATTTCAAAGCCTAAATATATGTGTATGTTTAAATTGTGCAAAAAGGCTTTCTCCACTGATAGCAGTAAAAGATGGAACAGCTGCCACCATTAACGTGCAACAGTTACCAGAGTAATGTTGTACAATAAAAACAGATCTCTTCACAATAAAGAAGTCCATAGTGGCCCTTATGAAGTCAAATGCATTGCTGTGATTCTCTAATACTTTTCACATACACAAACTTTGATGGTCTATTGAACTTATTTTCCTCTCTATTCTTTTAAAGGTGCAAGGAAAACAGTGTTTTCCTATGTGACTGAGAAAGCATCAGCTAGTTCTTATAACATAAAAGCACCTTGAATCTTAAGAAGAAAAAAAAAAGTTTCCATACTAAATAGCAAACCTAAAACACCAAGCTAATTGTAACCAAATGACTATAGCAATACCCTTAGTCATAACAGTCAACTCACACTGGGGTTTTAAAGTTGCTATGGGTTAAATCTTGCACAGGATTGCCTGTTATTGCCAGTTTAGTCCCCCAGAGAAATGTCTGCGATGTCACATATGTCATATACCTTTGATGATACCAGGATCATTCCATTCCTTTCAATGAGTTTGCACAGGTAAGACTGATTAGCCCCCTAATTGAGAATTAATAAACACTCCAGTTAATGACAGTTATAGAATTCCCATTGCCCCTTATTGATTGCACAGTCTTTGCAGGCAGGCTGCAGACCATAAAAAAAATAATAATAATAATAATTAAAAATTTAAAAAGTACATAAAAGTATCCCTTTCCCAAGCCCCACATATTTTGAATAGTAACATAAAACATTTGAAGAAAATGAAGGAAAAGTGTACTTGTAACTAAACTAATAATGCTTAATTCTAAGTCATATATAACTTTAGTCCCAGGTTTGGACTTCCTCAGAAGAGCCGCTTCCCATTTCTGTAGCAACTCAATACATACAGAGTTAAAGACCTATATTAAGTCAATACTCCATCTCCCTGCCAATGCGGGATTGTTCCCCACAGTGCATGTAGGCAATAACACGCCTGAAGAAGGACAAATTATAAAATCAAACCACCATAATTTGGGATTTGTCATCTAGTTATGTGAAAAGACTGGAGTAATTTGCCAACATAAAGCTGGTCTCATACAGTGTACTGTCGACAGCTAGTATTGTAATGATAATGAAGCTATCTCTGTAGAACTGACACAGATGCATAAAGTGGTTTTTGAATCTGATGTTAGCAACAGACACTCAAAACAAAATTGAAATATTCTTATACATATAAAGGATTAATACAAATAGTTCTTTAGGAATACAAATGCTTAAGACTTCAACTCCAATAGCGATGTTTTCAAATGAGACAGTAAAACTTTGCTTTTTGTTACAGCTTCTTCAGACAAAAAGTGTTTGCATGAAATTTTAGAATCCAAAAGCAACTAGTTTGGACATTTTGAGGTTGTAATGTGATGGCACCATACTGATATTTTGAACTATTACTTCTGAACATGGTGTAAAAAAGACAATGTCTCTGAAAGAGAGGAAGAAAAAAAAGAGGCATGAAGGGTCAGCTAAAAAGGTAAGTCACATTGGATATACTGGAAGAGAAATATCTTTAATTTACCCCTGTCAGGGCTCTTAGAATATTTATTATATAACAATCAGGAGATTAATCTGTAGCATAACAGATCCTTCAAGTAACATTGACCTATTTGAACAAACATAATAATACTAAAAATAATTTAGACTAATCTTTGGCATACAAAATAGAATAACATCAGCTTCTTCATAGGTATCAGGAGTCAGTACCCTATATGGGTACTCTAACAAAAGTTAGAGTATAATTTCTAAAAAAAAAAAAAAAAAGATGCACATACAAAAATTATTCTCTAATACATCATTAGAGAACCTAACAGATAAATTCACTAATGAATAAATAAATGTAGTGCATAATTATTGTTTTCAAGTTATAGATAATGTGACCAGTATTCATATCACCATACAGAATTGTGAGTCTCTTCTGACCCCATGATATCATTACCTAAAACCAGTAATTCAAATTCAAATCTATATTTAGCATAACAAAGATGGGACTGCAAATTATTTCATCACTAAAAAAGCCATCATGATAGGTAGATGTGGGAGCTGGAAGTTTGGGAGAAAACAGAACAGTCTAGAAACAGTTTTTTATCATAAAGAAGGAAGGATCTGTCAAAGTCCTAACATAAACCAACGCATGATGAAAAGAAAAAGGTAAAGATCTGCAGAGAAGAAAGAATTATTCTGTCAGAGATAGCAAATGACCAAGAAAAATAAATCAAGTCCTCCATAATGTAGATAACTGGGTATGGCTTTTGTAAAAAGAATATACTGCCAACTGTGAAGTGAAAGCCATGTTTGGCTGGTTTGCAACCAGAGTTTAAGGAAAAGTAATTTAGTTAATTGGGTAGAGTTAGTAGCAGTTTTAATTTACCTATAGAAGGACAAGATGAAAAAGTTGCATTACTAGAAGTAGGTACTTAAGAAAAAGTCAAGAAACAGGTGAGGCTAGAAATATGATTTTAAAAAGCTAATACAGGTTGGTCTTGGTTTTTTTTGTTTGTTTGTTTGTTTGTTTTTAACTGACAACAAAGAAAGAGAGGAAAGAATACTGCAGTATTCTTCACTGAGAAGAGAGGTTTGGTGAACTGTTGGAAGATAAGAGCAGATCACTAAGAAATTAAAATCTAACAATTATTCAGAAAAAGGTAAAAATATGTCCATCCCACTGATTTCATGAGGAAAAGGGAAAAAGATGACAGAAAAAAAGAAACAAAGGGTTAGGTATGGCTGCTGACTTTGAGTGTTAAGCTCTTATTTTCAAACAAAACATCAATTGTGAAATGGGAGGACCAAATATGGGGATTTAAGGAGAAAAAAAAAATCATCTTTGCAAGCATAATGGTAATTTTAGAGTGATTGAATGCCGAGGAGTGGAGAACAGCTTACAGAAACCAGTGCTGAACTTACAGTACATGGGATACCAATGGGATGCCAATGGGATGCCAATGTTTCTTTTAAAAAATCACAGTTGGGCTTTGGTGGCAAAGCATTACAGAGCTGGCTGGACAGGAGCTCATCTGGGTTGCCAGAAGGTATCCTTCCTGCTCAGGCTCAGCTTATGCTTTAAATTATTGTCACACACTAAAATGGTCATTATATATTATACAGCTATTTGGGATTCTGCAAAGCAGGTTTAAATCCACAAAAACATATTGTGCATCCTGCATCTTCTAGGAGCAACTACAAACATGTACAATTACGTAACGAAGAATAAGGAGAAAACTGACCTTCACATGTTAGCACGACAAGGAGATATGTGATCAGCAAGACAGCAATCAAGGCAAAATTCATGTTTCATTCAAGGATCATCCAAGGAGGGTTAATCCATCTGGAAATATTTTGGTTTAGGAAGAAAATAACAAGTATAAATGCAGGTGGCAGAAGCAGGGTGTTTTTTTAGGTGTCTAACGTCTACATAGGATCTAGCCTACCCAAGTCTTAGAAATGGAAACAAACTCACAAGAGGAATACTGCAAAGCATGGAAGGGAAGTGGTGAAGGGGTGAGAGCTGACAATGGCTTTTGTAGGTAGATGGGAACAAAAGAGGGGGAAAAAATAGTCATGCACTTTATGTTATTAATGATCATTTCCAGATTAATTATTTGTTGCATTCCTCCATGTCCAGGACAAAAAAAGACTAGAATATAGGGATCAAGGCCTTGAGGTGGAGGACATTTTTCCAGGGCTAGAAATTATAATGTACTATTAACAGGATAGAAGAAGGTGAGCATGAAGATGGTCTGAGGTCCTGATCAAGGAAGGATGCTTAACTGTGTCTTTAAATATTCTATCATTCAGTTACTATTCAGTTACTAAATCCCCAAATCCCATACACTGAATCATAGGGTCATAGAATCACAAAATCACAGAACAGCCCAGGTTGGAAGGGACCTCAGAAGATCATCAGGACCAACTTTTTGTGAGTAAAGGGGAGCCTGGATGAGATTATCTAGCATTCTGCCCACTTGCATCTTGAAAATCTTCAGTGATGGGGATTCCACTATGCCCCTGTGGAGGTAGTTCCAGCGACTGATTGTTCTCACTGTAAAAAAAAAAAAAAAAAAAAAAATCCTATATCAGGATGAAACCTCTCCCAGTGCAACTTGTATCCATTGGCCCTTGTCTTCCCCATGTGGCTCCTTGTGAAGAAAGAGCCTCCATGTCTTTTGTAGCAGCCCTTTTAAGTACTGGAATATTTTGATGAAGTCCTCCCTGAGCATTCTCTTCTGAATGAAGAACTAATGAAAAGAACTAATTCCTTCAGTCTTTTCTCACAGAAGAGGTGCTCAAGCTATTTGGTCATCTTCATGGCCCTCCTCTGGACCCTCTCCAGTCTATTCAGGCCTTTTTTGAACTGTGACAGACAGATCTGGACACAGTACTCGTGATACGGCTTGACAAGTGCTGAGTAGAGTGGGATGATCACACCTGTATCTCTTCTAGTAATGCCCCTGTTGATGCAGACCAGGATCTGATTTGCCTTCACTGCTATAAAGGTGCATTGGCGACTCAACTTGTGGACCACCAGGACCACCAGATCCCTTTCAGCATGTGTTGCAGAGGCAAAAAAAAAAAAATACACAGAACACTCTACTTAGGCAATAAATTTTGGTAGTTCCCCAGAAAGGATTTCTGAGGTTTCAGAAGGCAAAGCTTCGTCATTCATAATCTGTTTGAATACTCCTCAGAAGACAATATAGTATTCCATTTCCTTCATGCTCTGCATATAAAATTTCAGAACACATTCTGAACAACACAACCTCAACCTAATATAGATCATAGAATGGTTTGGGTTGGAAGGTACCTTAAAGATCATCTGGTTCCAAGCCTCTGCCATGGGAAGGGATACCTTTCATTAGATCAGGTTGCTCAAAGCCTCATCCAACCTGGCCCTGAATGCTTCCAGGGATGGGGCATCCACAATTTCTTTGGGCAACCTTCTCCAGTGCCTTCCCACCCTCATTATGAAGAACTTCTTCCTAATACCTAATCTAATTCTACCCTCCTTTACTTCAAAACAGTACCAGTTTTATGAATTGAGTTAACGACGTTATAGTCTGCTACTGATGACCAATGCTAATCTATTAGATTTGCACAATATGTCTCCCTAAGAGTTTAAGTATTATATGCCTACTTATAATAAGTATAAAATTCTTCTTTTTGAAAAACTTACTGACAACTAAATACTGCAACTTGTGAAAAAGCAGCGCAAATGAAACTCCACATCCTAAGAGAGAAGCTTCAAATGGTGCATTCTTAGAAAATTTCCACACAAATTTCTATTTATTTTGCTGGTAGCTTACATATTTCATATACTTGAAACATAGTGATTTCTGGGTAAAGCCTGCACGGTTTTGGAAGTTATGAATGTTCTGAGGCTATTCATGTCAAATCATACAACTAGACTTGATAGACTGCCACAGTATTTTGACTCTGTTAAATGGCACTATTGCTAATTCATATACTGCAGTATGCATGTCTAAGTACATCACAGACATATGAGCTACACTGAATTAAATCTAGGCAACTGATCTGTTGTACAGTAATGAAAAATACATTTATCAGTGGGATCTGCCTTCTCTAGCAGGTCTCAACAGCAGATGATCTAGTTATCAAAACATTAAGTCTTGAAACACATTTAACTTCTTACAGATGTTTTCTGTATACATTAGCTAATCAAATTTGTGTATTTTATTAACAATAAAACTAACTGGTAGTTCAGTGAAGGTTATCTTTGGTGGCATCCTATAGCAACAAGTTCCATGGATCTAATCGTGTGTTTTCCCCTTTCAGTAGGTTCAAATCTGCTGCTGTTCTATTCCCTTCAATACCTGTATTTTCTGTTACAAATATGGAGTATTTTATTATTATTTACACTTTCATGAAGTACAACAAATGGACATCACATAAAAATTTACTGGGCATTTTGTTACATATTATCATCATGAGAGAGAAATTCCATTGCATCTTCTGACTCAGCTCTACAGGCTCCCACACTTACATCAATGTCAGTTCTGTTAGCTGTTTCATACCTGTTCCCTTGACACTCTTTACACCACCTTGCTCCCATGTTTCCCTGCAAAGTGATCCACTAAGCTCCTTTCAAGGTCTAAGACGGCTGAAGAAATAATAATATAGTGAGGTTGTACAGACAGACATAGGTTGCACTGAGTACGGACCCTATGCTATCCCAGCAAACTGCCAATCTCTACAACACAGACACTCAGACTCACCTTGGAAAAACGCTTTTGACAAAGGTCTGTCATTTTTTCACATCTTTTAAACTAAAAAAAAAAAAATCATCATCAACAACAACAAAAGCATCAGGGGGATTTCCATACATGAAGTAGCACCCCAAAACTGGAAACAGTAGTGTGGACATAGATTTACCTCTTTGAAGAATGTACACTCACCTTGCACCCACTCCAGGGCTGAGGCTCTTCCTGGCATGCAGCTTAAGAAACCTGTACAGGCATCATCCTGCTCTGCACTTTCCCTTGAATCATGAGGGCTCTTAGGAAAGAGAGGAACAACCTAACTCACCACATCAGAGCTGCTGCTCAGCTCCTTGGCAGTCTGACAGCTCTGCCTGCACCTCTCTCCTCCAGCATTCTCAGGACTTTTATTTTACATGAGGAGGATGTAGCTGCCTTATTTCCCTTATGAAGTGAAGGCGGTGTAGCCAGGAATACAATTATTTGGGCATTTTGGAGGAGGAAGAAAAAAATATCACAAGACAACAACAGAAAAAGAAAAAAAAAAAGTAGCAGTAAATAAATCACAGGAGTGCTGAAAGCAAAAAGTAGTGTTGGCTTCCTGACTGTGGCCAAATAATTCAATCTGTAGAAATAAAACTGTATTTTTCTGGCATCCTAGAACATTATCAAACTCCAGAGTCACATAGTCAGAGCCCTGAGTATTGTTCTTACAGTAGTCCACATTTCTACAAGGCAGTTTTTCAATTTCTTTGAAATCTGAGGTATTAAATTACAAGTTTTCCTTCACAATCTTAAGGTCTTACATATTTTAATTTTTAAATAAAAGCAGAGTACGAGGAGCACAGCTGTAAGGTAGTGTATTGGGTGTCTGTGGTGAGGTGCTCACAGCAGGGCTATCAGGCTCCTCTGTGAGGTGAGGCCAGGGTTGTCCCTTGCCAGACACAGCCATTTCCAGCCAGCTCCAAAACCCCACCACAGGCCACAGCTGAGCCCCTCAGCTACAAGTAGGTGCCTTGGGGAAAGTGGAGCCCAGAAAGAGCAAAATGCTTCCTGGCAGAGGTGAGCCAGGAAAAACTTGTAAAAAACAGCCCTTTAGGCACCAACACGAGAGAAGAAGGGGAGAAGGTGCTACAGCACCACAGCAGAGATCACCCAGCAGCCCCTGGGAAGGACCTAAGCTGGAGCAGTTCATGAAGGACTGCAGCCCATGGAGAGGGACTCCATGCTGTAGAAAGAGAAAAGTGTAAGGAGGAAGGAGAAGCAGAGACAGTTATGAGCTGACCACAACCCACATTCCCTGGCCTAACATGCTGCTCAGTGGAGAGGTAGAGGAGTCAGGAGTAAAGGAGTGAGGTTGAACCTGAGCTAAAAAAGAGGAGGAGGTGTTTTAATTTGTCTGTGTTTCTCACCATCTGAAATGTACTCTCACTGGTAATACATTAAATTATTTTTCCAACTTGAGAGTGTTTTGCCTGTGGTGGTAACTGGTGAGTGAATCTCCTTATATTTATCTCAACCCACAAGCTTTTCAATTTATTCTCTCTCCCTGTGCTGGTGATGATGAGGAGTGAAAGCAGCTAGGTGGGAGTCTGGCAGCCAGCCAAGGTCAACACACGACAGGCAGATAATGATAATGATATCATAATTCATGGTATAAGGTATGTAACTGTTTCCTTGGCAAATGATGTTCTGCTTTCCCTCAATAAAGAAAAAAAAATTTTTTTTTTCAACATCAAGCAAGTCTAACTAGCATAATAGTAACTTTCACAAGAATTTAACCTGGGAAGAAGAAGACAGGCATAAATTAATGCCAATGCAGTTAGGTTCCCCGATCTCTTGTGTAAAGAATTTATATGCTATTTAAAATTAATCTTAACATTCCTTCATATTCCAGCATCTACTGTTCATCGAACCTTCAAAGGTGGGATAAGATACCATTAGCAAAGTTTGGCTGAGTCAATTTATTGCATTTTTGCCACATATAAATTTCCTACAAGAGCTCTGGTCTTTCACTTATTCAGTGGAAAAGGGTTTGTGCTAGAGAGCTTTTTTTCATGAGACTTGAAGGTATGAGAGGGTTGCAAGAATCAACCTGATGAGTTTTCAAACTTAAAAAGTGAAGTTTTCCAAAAAGACTGCAGAGATATGAATGCAGTTTGCTTAAACAGAGAATCTCTACATATATCTCTGAAGTGCCTCTGCCACTTTGTAAACATGCTTACTGCTGAAAGACTCAGATGACTAAAAAGCAGCAGTCACATGAAGGCCAGATACAAATAAACTCCCAGCAGCATTGTGCAGAATTTTGCCTTGGGCAACGCTTGTACAAGTTAACACAAATCCTATTTCCTGTATTTGAACAGAATACAAAGACTATTTCTCTGAAGCCTGTCTTTGCAACACTATAAACAAGTTGAATTGACTTTGCTATTTTGCTTCATTTTTTTTCAGACAGATTGAATCCTCAGCTATATTTTAGATGTTCTGTCTATAAATATCAATCACAATCACTTTTTTATTGTTAGGGAACTGCCATTATTACATTTATCCACCATTTCCTGAATACGGTTCTGGCAGTTGATTCAATAAACAACTCTATGTTACGCATTTGAGAAACAAAACCACTGTTCACTCTTTTGCAGTGTCTAAACCTGTAGGTAACCTAGTGGGATACCTAAAATCAACAAAAAGGTTGCATTAAATCTAAATGACTTTTCCTAAAGCCAGACTGCTTTAGGAATATGCAACCTGATGTTGTCTAAATGTAATGAAAACATCACACCAGATGAAAAACTAAAATGTTAAGCTAATACTTTGATTGTAGAGATAGCAGAGTGATGCACAAGTCAAAACACGCTTTCATCATCTAGTATTACTTTGAACAGGGTGTGAATCAGTAGAGAACTTATTTTGAGTTATTAATCGCTAGCATAATTGTACAGTTGCTAAAAATGAATAAACTATATAAATTTGCAGTGTACTTTATGATTTAACGGCTTCCCTTTTCCTACAGTTAACTGAAAATCATTCTCTTTAGCATCCAAATAGCTATTTTGTTGTTGTTATTAAAAACTAATTTCAATAAAAATGGGATTAACAAAAAGGTAATATTAAAAAGAACAGTTAGCTAATATCTATGTCTTATGACCGCTTCGATATAAAGGGAGGGTAATTCTCACAAACACATACACTGGTTTACATGCAGTCAATATTAGAAGGAAACCAGTTGTGTCTTCTCCCACTGTAACTTCTAACATGCCTTAGAAGATTTGAAATATCTTGTAAATATTTGAAAGGACCAGGGATTTGTGACAGAGGATATGTGGCTATGAAGTAGTAGTGAAATGAAAGTGTAAAGTCCATGTAGCAGGATTGCAAATGTGAGTGATTATTTTCCTTATCTCTCTACCTTTCTCACAGCCAATTCCAGGGTATCCATACATTCATTTCCCAACATTTTTTATCCTGTTTTAAGTTGACCTTTCTTCAATATCCATAACAAAAGCAATGCATCACTTGCAGAGTGCTATCAAGGAAGTTGATTATGGAAAAATTGAAAGAAAACTGTTTCCACTCCTTCTGTTTCATGTTTTATAAAGTCTTAAGAGGCCAGACATTTATTCTACAGATCTAATATTTTAAAACATGCATTTTAAAGATTTTTCCAAAACAGTTGGAGGAATCAATTGTTCATGATGGGAAGAATCAGGGGACATGATTGACATATGGAACTGAAAAAAAATAAAAGTGTGAATAGAGTACACTGACTATAGAATATACCTTCTTGTAGAGGAGGTTTGCCTTTTTCAAGATTCTACGGTATTCTGTACAGCAACTGTGATACATCAACCATCTTTCACATTCATGGAAATACCTCTGCAGTCCTGATATGCCCATTTAGACAACTTGGTAGATCCTAACCAAATAATAAAGGTTGCTTATATTAACAAGGGACAAAAAAATGTTGAGCTGAAAATGACTGTCAGGTATGTTTTGCTTTTTTTTTTTTTTTAAGTGAAAATATAATTTCTATTCTATATGAAAATCACTTTAAAGTGTATATAACATGTAGTTTTTATGCAATATAACTGCAGTGCAGAAATAGCAACTTTTTTTTTTCTTTCTCTCCAATCAGGGTGTGAAGCACTATGAAAAGAAGTGATTTGGACAGGACTTTAGCAGTCATAGTAACATGTGTGAGGACAAATGCATCAATTACAAGTCTGGGTTACAGATTTCAAACAATAGAGGGCTTCTTCCCAGAAACTGTTCCTGAATACACATGGATATCTCACTAATTTGTTGTTTCAACCATGCAGAAGAGTTTCAGAGTATGTTTCTAGAACATTATAACATTAAATACCCCTTATAAATGTTGAACGGTGGTCACAGAAGGACATATATGAAATACTAAAGATACTCGAGAAACTTTCTCTTGTATTTTTATTTAATTGCTTTCTACTTATAACAATAGAAAAGTACTGGGCTGTGGAAGAACAGCACTTGCTCGAACAACAGACGATGTATCTATTATCTCACTTCCATGAAGGTCATCGACCTATGACAGTTGGAGTAGCAGAAACATTAGAAATCATGTGCAATTTAATCTTTACACAAATAAAGGAAAAGTATCACAATGCCTGAATAATGAAGAGTCTCTCAGAGAAAAAGAAGTCTGTCCCTGAGGATATTCTTCATTTTCTTTCCTGAACTGTTCCAATGCATTCACACTATGAGATTCACTCACTGTGCTGACACACGTATTAATAGTATTTTGGCTGGAAGAGTGTAGATGTTCTAAAGTGATTGCAAAGTGCAGCTGTGACTCAGTTCTCCTTTCATTCATTCATTACTTCTCCATGTCAATTCTGGGAGACTATTGTTCACCGAGAAACTGTCATCGGGATTGAAATTAACTGTTTTTTCTCCTACTTCAGGCAGAAGTGTTTTTATGTTCCCTGCTTTGCAGAAATACTACTTTATTTTTTACAAGGTTGGTGATGAAAATATTGCATCAGTTCCATCTGAAAAGAAAAATAAATGTAAACATTGGAAAAGTGTGGAAAAGTGTATATTGACAAAAAAGCATAAACTATAAAAACATTTTCATGTTATGTCTTTATTCCTCTTCTTCTCGTAATTTAGAAATAAAGCAAGCAAAAATAAAGCCCTTCTATTGCAATTTCTAATTGCAAGCTAATGATGGATAACAATAGAAGTTTATTTTTCTATTAATTGAAAAGAGAATCTCTGTGTTCTAGAAAGGAATGGGGAAAAGAATAATTAAGAGTCAGGAGAGGCCAGATGTTTCATCTTGTAATTTAACCAAAAACCCAAAATTTTTAAAAATATTTTTCAAAAAATATCTGTTGTTGACAAGCTGTGAACAATCTAAATTCTCTGTTGGTCTACCTTGAGCAGTGTTATTAGCTGAAGATTTTATTTTTTCCAATTTAAATACCAGGCTGCAGGTTTTGGAAAATTGTTGGAAACACTAAGATCCCTTCAGAATCAGTATTCTATTTTTTAACAGAGTTTTCTATCTCCACACATAACTTGGTTCACCCTCAGACCTTCATCTGGAAAAAAGGAAAACAAATTATCTTAATATTTCAGATGCTACAAAATTCCATTTGGGAATATGAATTGAGTTCTTTTTATTTTTTTTAATCCTTTGATATTCTGGAGATATTCTTCATAATTGTGGTTTAACCCAGACAGCAGCTAAGCATCATACAGCCATTTGCTCACCCACCCCCTCAGTGGGATAGGGGAGAGAACTGGAAAAAAAAATGTAAGCTTGTGGGTTGAAATAAAGAGAGTTTAATAGGACAGAAAATAAGTAATAATAATAATAATGATAACAGTAATAATAATAATGTGTACAAAGCAAATGATGCACATTGCAATTGCTCACCACCCACTGACTGATGCCCAGCCCAGTCCCAAGCAGTGAACCCCCACACCCCAGCCAGCCACCCCTTAATAATTGCTCAGCATGACACCATGGAATGGAATACCTCTTTGGCCAGTTCGAGTCAGCTGCCCTGGTTCTGTCCCCTCACAGCTCCTCATGCACCCCCAGACTCCTCGCAGGCAGGGCGGCATAAGAAGTTGAAAAGTCTTTGGCTTAGTGTAAGCACTGCTCTGCAACAATTAAAACATCAGTGTGTTATCAACATTATTCTCATCCTAAATCCAAAACACAGCACCATACCAGCTACTAGGAGGAAAAATAATTCTATCCTAGCTAAAAACAGGACAATAATGTACTCCTAAAGAAAAGATTTTTGGCTTTGTTTACTGGAAAAAAAAAAATGTGTTATGGAGATAAGCAGAATTCCAGGAATATTATGACTCAGGCTGTGACACAATAGGCAGCAACGTGCTTGCTATTCTTAGTGGAACTATCAAGAATGTAATAGTTGAGCATGCTTTCTACATCTATAACTACGCATGTTGCCTCACAGCATTTGCCATATGACCTTTTCTCTCCTTGACACATCCCAACACTCAAATCAGTTGTCATGGTTTTGGTTGGGATCAAGTTAATTTTCTTTTTAGAGAGTCACACAGTGCTGTGCTTAGGATTTTTGGGGAAAATAATGGTGATAACACAGTGGTGGTTTTAGTTGTTAACACAGAGCTAACAACTTTCTGCTTCTTGTACTGCCTTTCCAGAAAGGAGACTGGTAGCTCACAATAAGCTGGGAGGGGACTCAGCCAGAACAGCTGACCCAAACTGGCCAAAGGGATATTCCATATCATATGATATCATGCTCAGCAATAAAAGCCAGGGTAAAGAAAGAGGAAGAGTGGGACATTCAGATGGCATTTTTCTTCCCATGAACCATTACATGTGATGGCCCCTACTTCTCTGGAAGTGGATGAACATTTGTCTACCAATGGAAAGTAGTGAATTAATTCCTTGGTTTGCTTTGCCTGTGTACGCAGCTTTTGCTTTACTTGGTAAACTGTCATTGTCTCAACCCGTGAGTTCTTGCACTTTTACAATTTTCTCCCCCTTCCAACCTGGCGAGAGTGAACATGTGGCTGTGTGATGCTTAGCTGCCTGCCAGGAATAAATCACAACATCAATGACAATAACCATCAGGGCATTCTGGACTCTCCTGGGATCATGCATTTTATGTTATATTTTTGATTACCTAATTACAAATTATTCCTATATATATGTAAGTATTTGAAGATATTCCTCTTTCTCTTTCACTGTTTTCATATTTTGGTCACCTGTAGTTCATGTTGTATACCTGCTTCTTTACAAGACAACTGTAAATTTTAGTCAGAATGAGGACATCATAGGTTTTCACATAAATACTTGTAATGCACAAATTTTGATGCAGCCTCTAATGAGGATATTCTCTACTTTCTTTTAAAAAAAAAATTCCCCAACACTCAATTTCTTTTTGATAACTCTCATAAAGTGTGACAATTTTTCAGACAAATCTGATGTAGATGTAAGAAAGGGACAATATTCTGCTGCCACTTTGCACTGGTCAATGAAATGAAAGTACCTAACTATACAAAAACAAACAACATTTTCATTCAAATTCAGCTTTGCAAAGTCTGTTTTCCTGTTTGTTCGACCATTTCTATGACTAGTTTTTTTAAACCTTACAGAGGTTCGTTATTTATTTACTGCTCAGTATGAAGACTCCTTTACAACATACTGGGCAGAAATCAAGTATACTAACTAGTACTAAATGCAGATGCCAAAGCTAACAGACAGGGAAAGATACAGATCAGAAAGCTGAACCTAAAGTCATTTAATTTTTGTTGGCTTTGATTTTTTGAATGAGACACCATTTCATTCCTTTTATTTTCTCAGTTCCTAAACTTAGTGTTGCATACCCAAAGCAAAGGGCAACATACCATATAGTTAATTGTCACCATGTCAATTATGCTTGAAACAAACAATACAATTTAATAAACTTGCAAGTTTATAGCAAATTTAGAAAAGGTGTAAAGAATGTTTACTATTGCTGAATGGTCTAGAAGGCTTGTATTTGTGTTTGTTTCTTTTTTTTTATTTTTCCTCTTTTATGAAAATCATACAGGCAAGCTATTATATTTTACATTGTTTTCAGAAACAGAAAAAAAAAAACATTACAGTTTAGAAATTGAAATACACCATCTGTATGTGATTTATGTATAGAAAGTAATGATTACAAACTAAAGTATCTGATCACATTCTACGTACATAACAAGGAAGGAAAGTTACACAGTTGATAGGCTATTGAATCAGGAAACCTAGACAGAAATTAAAGGAATGCAGTCAATAGAAAAACTTCTATAGATTTAAGAGACTCCAGAAGCTTGTCTCAGAACGTGTTGCTGGTTCGCCATGGTCCTAAGCTTATGTTTCCCAAAGCAACGATTTAGATTGGCCTGGAAATGAGAAAATCTTAATGTTAAGACACTCGTTTCACATTCTTGGACTTCAGTGTAATCATGTAAGTGGCAGATGCCAAACTGGATCCCTGAATGTAGAGACTCTTGAGTATACAGAAAACTTATGCTAAAACACGCCAAAACACACAGGAAAAACACAGAAAATTTATACAACGCTTTGCACAAAATGGACGATTTTACTTCCTGATCCTGCAAATTGTGCCTAACAATGCATATGAATATTCCCATTTAAGTCAATTGGATTATTTACATGCATTAAATTAAGCACATATATAACTGTTTTTCAGATAAAGGTCTTAATTACTTTTAAAGTATTGAACTATTTTTCTTCAGACTTGACTCAATGAGAGCTATAGATCAAGTCTAGCTAGAAGTTACGAGCATTATCTGGTTCTAGTTATCCACCAAAATGTTTCTGACTAGGACATAAAAAGAAAATACTTTCACACTCCTTCATGATTAGCAAAAGTGTTTTTAAACCATTGTTTTACACACATTTATCAAGTAATGACAGTTGAGATAACATTTTCTTTTATAAAAAATAGGAAACAATTTTCAGAAAGGTATATGTTTCAAAGTAAAGATGCAAGTGGTCCATTCCCTGTTTATTCCATCACAATGCATAAATAAATAGGACTTTACTATTTTTGTAAATAAATTATACTGGTTTTGCACATGAAGAAGGATCAACAAGATTTAATATATGTAACTGAAAAAATATATATATTGTTTATTGTTCAGTTATCAGTAATTAGAAGAATTACCATAGAAGAAGTGAGTACAGTAAGAATTTAAGATAATGATGTCATTCCTAAGTATAACAATGTCATAGAAAAAAAATCTTTTAGGCGCTCTGTATACTCTCTATGCATTATATAGCCAAGTAAAACAATAAATAAAAGCAACATTCTCCTGTTTCCTATGCAGATCTTTTAAAATATTGAATATTTCCTCTATTAAAATTAGGCATCATTATAGCGGCATGAAAATGTGAAGATAAGTATAAAGTCCTGTTAATTCTGAGATGACCTTGGTCGGTCCCCTTATACCGCCTTTTCTTCTGCACTTCTCTGTCCAAATCAGACTGTTCATGTGGGTTTAGCCACTGTCACAGCAGAAACTGCGACAAAAAGGGCACTTGCCCATTTATTATATTAAAAGGGCTGGTGTGATTCCGTTGTGTATAAAAAGATGCACTGTAAGTGCAGACCCAAAGTACTGCTGTTAGAACAACCCACAGAATGACACCACACCCATTCTGTTCATATGGAGCATTGCATTTTGTGCCTATTTTTTGATAAAATGCTTTGAATGTGTTTCAGTTCTGTTTGTTTTCAGAACTCCCGTAAAGTTTCCACCTACTTCTACAATTTATTTCTACAACACGGAAGGCACTGTTTGGTACAAAAAGCCAAGCACCATGTTTGCAGGAAACAGAATCAAATTATTAGTGGATCACTGTTCAAAGGCTATATTGTAATCATTTCTAAAATAAAAGGTTTTGTATAGAGAAAGCGATCTTTGCCACACTAGTACAACAGTACACATCAGGTTCCTGACTGCTAATGTAGTATAGTGAATAAGGATTCTGGATTTAAGGATAAGGATTTAACTCAGCCATCAGTTCAGTATTGGTCATAAAGTTCAGCTTCATAAAGTTAAAAATCCCTTGCACCTTTATCAGATAACTTAGTCACATTCAGCATGGTGCATAAATTAATATGAAGCTGTGAATGAAGATCTAACAAATTAAAAGAATAGAAACCTCGGTGGAACCCTGAGGAAATCAACCAGCAGAATAGGCCTTCCTAACAGTACTCTAACTATATAGAACCACATATAATTCAATTACAGCATATTCTGTGTCTTAATGAGCATGAGTAAACAAACTCAAAAAGTAACAGAGCTTGTAATTAATTAAATCATACCCATTTATTTCTGAATTGTTCTTTGTACATGAGGGAAAAATCCCATCCCTGATGATTAAAATAAGAAGAATCCTTTTAACTTTGCTGGGACCATTTCCCATTTCATTTTTGTTACCTAAGTCCAGATCTAGGCAAAGCATCAGCTTTTTTTCTTTGCCTTTACTTAACATGTGTTCTTAAAGTCTATTCTGAGGCTGCTGGCGAAAGTCTTCAAAATCAGAAAAGGATGCACTCATCACAGGTGGATTTTCCACATGTTGCAGTTCCACTCTAATGCTGAAATTAACAACTGGGTAAAAAAAAAAAAAAATGACAGTCTTTTACTTTGATGAAAGCCGTGGAAGAAAACACAGAGCAAGTCTGCTCAGTGTCCATCTGCATGTCAGTTTGCTTATGGATAAAGAGACAAGAGTAACCTAATTCTTCCCAAAGCTTTTAAGTGCTAAACTAATCACTTAAAATTTAAATAATAAAATATAATGTAATAGCTCATGAGATGACCTACTTTGGCTCCAGGCATGCGTAGATATTAGGGATTCTATTAGAGTTAGCTGAGATGTAATGACTATACTTCATAGCAAAGAAAGATTTATGCCAACAAGCCTTTCTTGATCTTATTTAGACTTTCAGTCTTATGTAAAGTAGAACGTTAATCATAAAACATGAGAAACTAATACTTTAATTACTTTTCCACCAAAGCTATTGGACATATGTCCCCTGGCTCATTAAATAAAGTCCACTTCATTCATGTACATGAACATTTTGTAAGTTAAGGTGCAATATGATCTTACCCTGAAACTTTAGGTCTATTAACACCTGCAAAATTGAAGCAGGATTCAGCTGAACTGATCATGTTAAGCATAATTAAGAAGCTGATATAAATAGCATAAGCACACTCATTTACCTGGCTTTAATTTGTGCTTTGAAGAGATATGTTATACTGATAATTACAATGGGTTGTTTCCCCAGGGCCCTCTGCTTTTGACAGTAATCTGATAGGACAGAATTTTTCTGCAATTTGAAATGCAACAAATGCACAAAACCATCTCTTCAATTTTTATTTAGCTATTGTGGCCAGGCTGCTGCTCTTCACCAGTGGAAGCAATGTGTAAATAAATAAATAAATAAATAAATAAATAAATTTTGACTGAACAGTCGGGCAGGTATTTATGACAATGCACATGGATGAATCTTTTCTGACATTACTTCAGCAAAATTCAGAGTGGGAAAATTCCCCAAACTATTATGAATTAGATCTGAAGTGTAATGACACAAGAAAATTGTGACCTAAGCTATATATTTGACAGGTAGGATTAACAATAGGGGCATTTAACCAGTATTTTGAGCTACAAAGAAAATGTATACATTAAAAAATAAATATTTTCCAGATATGCTAGCTAGCAAGCATGCACAATAAATCAAAGAGTTTTCTAAATTTGGATTACCTATACATGCTGTTTACTACTGAAATTACAGTGGGCAAGAATTCTACTCTTTACTCTGTTATAAAAAAAAAAAATGTGTGTGTCACCTGACTTCAGAAGAAGTTTACAGAGCTTACAGGAAGTTTACTGAGAATTCTGTCATTGGACAGACAGGAGATAGTACTGAAAGGAACAAACAGAGCAGAGTATTTCATATGCAGCTTTTCTCCCACAAAAAAAAAAAAAAAAAGAAAAGAAAAGAGGATCCTGATTTAATACCTTGAATTCCTCTGAAAGCAGGATCAGGCTTGGTTGCTGCACTGTCCAAGAATGTGTGGTCTTCCAATTAAATTCTGTTCACAGACAGCTTAATAAGTCTGTGGTGCACGTAACTCTGCATTATATTCTTCCCTGAAAAATACATATTTTTGAGTAAAAATCTTGAGAACACTTAGGATTAGCAGCAGGGGCACACTGTCCATGAAATATTACCTTCATCCATCCACAGCCATGCTGCAGCAGGATTCCCTCCTGCTTTTTGCAACAATTGAATAAAGTACAGATTTTATCTCAAACAACAAATCAGAGTTTTATATCTTCGTTTTCTTCTCATATAGTGTTTTTAAAATAGCGATACTAGCAAGGAAAAATATTTGAGAAATTACAAAAAACAAAAACCCAATAACAAACCCAATGCCAACAACAGCAACAACTAGAAAACAAAACACAAATTTAAGTTCCCATGCACCATGGTCACTTGCAAACTGAAGAGTAATCTCTTATCAACGGCTCTTACATTTACCCTAAATGCATGTGAGTTTGCAGTGGAACACATGGCAAATCACTAAGTCTCTTTATGGTTCAGATGTAGAGGTATCACAATAATAACAATAAAACTTTCTATCCCTGAAATAATATACTATATGACTGAGAGAGGAAGCTTAAATATGTCTGGATAAAAAAAGTAATATGCCAGGCTTAAAATACGATATTTTATACTACTTAGCAAGCAGCTAAAGAGGGTTTATAGAGAAGAATGATGGATGCAATTTTCTTTAAAATCAAAACAAAACAAAAAAGTTATAAGCA
The DNA here is from genome assembly GCF_040182565.1 of Anser cygnoides. Taxonomy (NCBI): domain Eukaryota; kingdom Metazoa; phylum Chordata; class Aves; order Anseriformes; family Anatidae; genus Anser; species Anser cygnoides. The sequence continues at coordinate 49,809,148 of NC_089874.1, forward strand.
AAAGAACCGAATTTAATCTAATATCACTACTAAAGCTTGCCATAATCTTATGGAGCATTTGGACAGTTCATAGAGCCAAAGAGATGATCCTGAATTAGCATAGTATACAAATCAGCTTTTCAATTTTTATCAGATTATCTGCATTACTGGCTAATGCTGATGCATTCTGCAACATGTAATAAGCACTTCTAAGCATCATATTTCCAAAGTGTAAAATATCTTCAAAACAGATCTTAACTGTTTTAGCAAGATAAAGTGTGCTACTTTTACATGAATAATATTATCAGAATTGTGTTAAATCTCTTCATTTATTATCTCTAATGCTACTTAAAAGAGAAGTTAATAGAGTAATTCATTCTCATACCGTGACCTTGGTCACTAGTACATAATGTTTCATATTCATTATGCTGAGCTAAGTGAGGGCCCTGTTATAATATCACTTAATTTATATTCTGAATAATGCTCAAGGGACAAGTTGCTCTTGTGCATTAGAGTTCTATCTAAATCACAATATTTGAAGACAAGTGGAGAGAGCAGAAAACTATTAAACAACATGTTTGCTAACATAAAACATTGCTACAGACTCTGAACATAAGGCCTTGCGAATTAAACAGCACAGTGGCTTTCCTATAAATATCCAGCTTGTCTTTATTAAAAAAAAAAAAAAAAAGAGAGAGAGAGAAAAAAAATAAAAGGAAGGAAAAAAAACACCTTCTATTGCATGTTCCACCTGTATTTAGCTTTCAGAAATAGACCTGTCTCTCCAATTGTGGAAATTAAAACAAGAAAGTCTGCTACAAGTTTGGAAGCTCAGCTTGGGATCTGAAAGTTAAACTGGCATATTACATTTTTCATCCATGTTCCAATATTAATGGAGGTCTTGCAATCTGCATTACTTAATAATCTGTTTTCTTCAATGATCAACCTGTGAATGCAATAATTGATTTATTCTAATTGAAGCTAGGCAATTTTTTATTATTAATTATTTATTTATTTTAGGAAAAGACAGAATACAGTTCTATTTCCCATTATGATTTTAAATAAAATTATATTAAAAAACCTTATTTCTACCAACATGAGAGGTACATGTTCTGGCTGAACACAGAACAAATCCCAGAAGATAAAAATGGCAGCTTTATAAAGCTGTCTTTGAAAACAGAATTGTATTTCTCAATCCCAGTTTTTTGGGAGTCATAGATGGCACAGATGCATAGATTTCCACATTTATATAAAGTAAATGCAGCTTCATTGTTCAAAGTTAACAATGCAGCTGTTTTTTCAGTTAACATTAATAGCATGAATTTTTTATCTTCTTTCCCCCCACCTCCACTGTAAAAAAAAAAAAAAAGGCACAGAAATTCCCACTACCACCTCTTAAAAAATCTTTAAATTGAATGCTTTTCAAATGCCATGGTGAATTAAAACTCACTACATTTGAAGTCTGTGCAGGTTTGGGTGTTAGTAAACTAACTCAGGAAAGCTGAGTAATTTATGATGGTTTGAGATGTCTCTGGTTCAGGTGTCCTACCAGCTCTCCTTCTCCACTCCACAGATAATGGTCCTTAGCACTGTATCTGTGCAGTATGTCAAATCCTTCAAGCCACAGTCTCACAAACACCCTAAGGTTACCTTAACCTAACAGTAAAGGTGAGGCCGTGCCAGTATACCAAACCATGAACAGCTGTAGCTAAGCACAAATCTGATACATCTGGCCCAAATACAACAGTGAGGAATATCTAGACAGATGTGAAATCTAGGTTTCTAAGTTACAGTTTTATTTCCCAGAGAACATCCTGTCATAGCAGAGTTATTTCCCTATGATATATTCAGAGACAGTGGGCAAAGTCAGCAGAGCAGAGAATCGCATGCTTCTGCCTATTAGTATGTGCATATATCAACCTGAGCAGTATCTTGTATTTCAATTTAGCATGCTATGGTACTTGTATGGATAGTACTAGGAACCACACTGAAAGTATAATGAATGATTTTGGCAGTTCTGAAGTAAAAGGTAACAGGATATGTAGAATCTGTTTGTCTCTGACTGATACATTATGATGTATTACAATGCTGCTGACATGTCAAAAGATGTGATTTAGTAGTCACTGGTTATTTCAATTTACTCTTTTTACGTTTTTAATTAGTAAATGAGTCCCTCATGGTCGAATGATTAATTACACAATAATTCACTGCAGTACCTTCTTTCCTGTTTGAGCGGAGCATGCAGTATATAGAGAAACCATTTGGAATATAGACTGACATTATAAATTATAGCAATGTGCTCACACTGCCTTAGTTAAGGTTGTGTCAGCACTCCCATTAGGAACTCCTATTTTCAGGTTAGTTAAAATTAGCCAGAGAAAGTTCATTCTAGCTTGCATGTTGGCATGCAGGAACTCAGCCAGGGCATAAACTCCTTCCATCCATAAACCTATAGATATGTGTACGTAAGATGAGAGAAAGCAAAGGAAGCAGGCAGTATAGAAGTTGTTAAGGGGTAGGAAGGAGAGAGCGAAGGAGTGAACCAAAAAAAAAAAAAAAAAGAGGTAGGTTCCTAAATCACTGTAAATATAAGAGGAAAGAAGTAGAAACAAATTCCTAGATTTATCAAGTATCACACATTACTACTTCCATAAAATAACAAATTCATTCAGTAAAATACATTTTTGTGACTCATAAAAGGTGTGGTCTATGGAACAACAGAGAACTGAGAAGCCTAGAACAATTTTGCCAAAGTCATAAAGATAGATAGGAAGGCATCTTAAACATTTGTCCAATTGTATTTCTCAATCTTTTCCTCCAGGCAACAGCCTCGTTCTAGTCATTGTACAGAGAACATATCCTAAACTGATGTGCTCTGAGACTGAGCCTTACTTGCATACATTGTATGATACACACTCATGGTATCTAACTTTTGTACATTGCTGCAAAAACACCTTTCTGACACTCCGGGATAGCCATCCTTTTGTGGTTGAGGCTGAAAAGTGCAAACCTCTCACAGACCCAGCTGGATGTTTCTTGTCACATTCTTGCATTCGAATAGACTCAACTCTCACAGCTCTTCCTGTATTGTGATTCCCTATACTTTCAGAGCTTCAGATTACTTTAAACAAATGACAGATTTAAGTTCTGAAAATAGGATGGAAAATCCGAAGCCTAGTTTCTGAAGCCAGAAAGAAAAGCCAAATGAAAAAAGTGAGGTGAGTATGAAGATGGCTGGGCAGTGAAGGAAATTGTCAAGAAAACAGGGCAGTAGAATTCCATGCAGCTTCAGGGGATAAAAGCTGATGAATGAATAGGAGTTATATGCAACTCTTGAGCCTTATTTAATCTACAAGGGTCTGTCAGATCAAATT